>NW_026927302.1:0-30526 GCF_032062105.1 Saccostrea cuccullata | reverse complement strand
ATAAAGTCGCTAGAAGTGAATTTTCAGCAATATAACAAATAATTTTAATCAATATTAAAATTACTATGTTCTCATTCATATGCAAGTTTGTTTGTTCAACTATTTTTAAGCGCACCTTAGCCATAGGCGTCAGATTTAAAGATGAAGTTTTGTTATAAACAGCTGAAATATACATTATACGAAGTTTTTGCTGCTTCAGCATTTTGTTTCAAGTTCAAATTAAAATTTGCATCTAAAACATTCAGCTGTTACATGCATAACAAATAAAGGAAGAGAATATGCCTGTTGAAATCGAATTCAAACGTCGAATTCGTTTTCTCAATATGAGCATGGTGTCCAGCTTAAACCGTCTACTGAATTTGGTCCGTTGAGTATCCAATGAGGATCAAGTAGAATGAGTTCTTTTTGTAATATTTCATGTGTTAACAATCTAAAGTAACTGAAATTTTAGGACATTAAGAGTTATTTTATTGTTAAGATATTCGATTTTTTCTAACTGTAACTCACTTTATCTTACAAATTGCTCAAATGTGGACATATCTCTTTTCAAACTCACTTTCACTAAAGTGATGCAAGATCCTAACATAGAACGCTATATGAAGTCTGTTTGTATACTTGTGTTGAACATGTTGAGTTCAGAATGTAAATGTAGATACTTTCTGAGGTGTGTTGCAGATGAGTTAGGGCCCTGAAGATGTTTATATAAACGAGATGTTTATATATGTTACCGGTCACGGTAGCCTATAGCTAGTGGTAGAGCGTTCGCTTTGTGATCGGGAGGCCCGTGTTCGATTCTCGATCGCGGCGCCGCGTCATACCTAAGACGTAAACAAAGGTAGTGATTGTTCCTTCGCCAAGCGCTCGGCACTAGAAGTGAAAGTCATGGGTTTCTCGGATATGACCTTAAAAACGTAGGTCCCGTGTCACAGTAGGCTCTGGCACGTTAAAGAACCCTCACTGCTCAATGACCCTGAGTGCCGAGTATAGGTCAAAATTTGAAGCCCTTCACCGGCATACGGTGACGTCTCCATATGAGTGAAAAATTTTCAAGAGGGATGTTAAGCAATATACAATGTATTATATATTTTGGTCAGATTTAATGCAGATGTATTTTTCGTCCTGATACATCTGTTTAGTCGGTGTATTGCAGTTGATTGAGGATCCCGATACATCACGAGTGTAGGTTTGTATTAATAACGACAATCTAATTTTTGTATTCCGTTTTTTTTTTAATTTTTAGATATATTAAAAATTGGACGATGGTCTATTAGCACCTAAATCGACCATCTTTTTAACCATCTCCAGGATCCCTAGGTTCACATAAACAATCCAACTAATTACTTATTGAACTTTTGGCAAGTCTTTTGTCGCCATAAACCTTATAAACAAATCATTTTTGTATTACTAAAAATGATTTTCCAAATTTAAGATAAACATAACCAGCCGTCCTTTCTTGTGTTCAACTGAGTCAATAATTGTTTTCGTCACTTCATCTACAAATGCATGTCATTTTTCACACTATGACGTCATAAACATGATGGAAAATCTTACGTAAAACATGCCATATATAGAACATATTTATGGTTATATAAATGCCAAGTTTGTTTCTGATCTAAGTTGTGGTAATATATATACAGATGTAGTTTACAAACTTTTTCATCACCCCACCCCCCGTACATTTATATCGATATCTACAGTCAGCTGGGGAAAAAAAGCAGATGTTCTACTAGTGAGTAAATGGTCAGTACAATCACATTTTTTTAGTATAATAGAATATCATCATCATCAGAAGAATCACAAAAAGAAGAAGCAGAGGTACCGGTTCCTGTTGTAAATTAATCGTCATATTCATTATCAGAATATTCTGAGGAAGATTCTGAAGAAGAATCTGAATATTCTGTCCTAAGAAAACCAATCTCAATTTGTTTTTGCTTAATAACAAACCGTGGATAAGAAATATTTGGTAATTTTGGGCCGTTTTGGAAATTCACATTTCTTGATTTATAGTTTATTATGGTTGTGGTTTCATTGCTTCTAAGAATATCTTTGTTATTCTGAATAATGGAATTGAGTTCCTTTTCAGCTTTATCTGTCAAACTCCGGCTTTCACGACTCTTCCTTACAGCTTCTTTCTTCTGACTGGTGACCTCATCTTTGAGTCGATTGGCTTCTTTATGTACAGCTTTGCACATGTTCTCCTCTTGCGCTTCTATGGCAGCAAAAACTTTGTCAAACTCTGCAGTGATTGTAGGTATTGTGATGACGTTTCTATATTTTGGAAGAATAGTTTTTTCCAATTCTTTTGTGTCGGATATTATCTGCTGCTTCTTTTCTTGAAGGATATCATTGATATTTGTAAATTCGTGCTTTTTGTGTGAGGTTATCACACACTGAACACATACTGGTATTTTATAGTCTTGGCAGTATGTCTCACATCTCTTTTTCTTGTGTGTGGGACATGTTGCAAGGATAAAGGTGTGTTCTCCTTTGGAGGTATATTCAACAACTTCATGTTTCCTTGATTTGTCGGCCATGTGTTTTGGTATGCATGAGAAAAGGTCCACAAGACAGAGATTACAGTGGTGTTCCACGGGATTTGAACAAAGCTGACATCGAATGACGTCTTGTCCCTGGGAGAACGCCATATCTGTGGTAATTTAAGACAAAGAAGAGCTATCTGTATCTGAATGAAAATTATAAACTCATTATTTAAACTGAAATTAGATAATTTAAACCGTCTCCTGATTTATATGCTCCACCAAGAATAAAGCAAAAAGCATATGGTGTTGGTCATATCCTTAATCCTTTCTTACATGCCAACATACCTTACATTTAGCTCCATTTCAAATACGATATTCAAGATATTTTTGTCAAAGTTCATACACAGATACATACTGACGAGAGCTATTCAAATATGTCACCATTTTTGTTCTTACCTTAACCTTCCCTTTAACCTATATTCCTTATAAGCATTAAGCTCAGTTTTAAAAAGAACTTTTCAAGATATTTTTTTTTCAAACTTTACACTAAAACATATTGATGAGAAATGCTCAGGTATATCGAATTTTTGATACTTTCCGATGACCATGACCTGCCTTAGATATAATCTGATATAATCTGTTTTTTGCTCAGGTTCAATCTTTGTACACTAATACATATTAATGAGAGCGAAAAAATATAAACATTTGTTTTTAATTTCGATTGTCTCCATGGTGAGCGCGCGCTGAACCTTGAATGCACGGTGAACAAAAAGTTAGCAAACGGGAAAATGGGAAAGTTTCAGGGACTGTAATTATCGCTATACATTTTGATCCATTCTCTGGAGTATAATTAGAACATATTGAAGAAAAAAAAATATTTAGAAATCTTCTAAGGAACATCAGGACCATGATTAATGAAATTTAATTTCAGATATCCTCAAGTAGTGCAGTTTAAAGATCGGTCAAATTGTGGCCTCTTAGGGTAGGTAGGGATAAATAAAGGACCATATTTTTTTTACTTTGGAATACATCTAGAATTTTTCTATTTGAAATCTTCTACTCAAGAATAGCATGACAATGAGCAATTAGATCAATACATGAATATCCCCTTACTGTTCTGATTCATGTTTGTTCAAATAGAAATTGTTATTAAAATTTTCGTTAATGAAAAACTTAAAAAAAAAAAAGACCAGCAATTCCAAGGTGACCCAGGTGAGCATATATGGCTCACGTGTTTCTTATGGCAAAAGTTCATGGTTTTGGTAAAAAAAAACAATTATAAATTGCAGAACATACTAAAAGTATTAGTTATAAACTTACTATTTCTTGTCAATTTTCAACTTAACGTTTCCATTTCATTCTGTAATAAACATCCTATCCTGGATTTATATTGATTTTGGTAGCTATGGTATTCTAATCAGGTGACTGAAATCAACAAAGCCAAACTCAGACTCGATCATTCTTTTATATTGATTTACGAATGACACCTTTAAATGCATTTCTGAATCATAGGGTTAATAACAGAATTGATTTGTGCTTTAGTGAGTCAGACTTTAACATTTACACTGTATTACCAGACCTATTGGTGTAATATTTGCTTTATAAAACCCGAGAAGCATTTCTTTCAACCTGCTTGTTATATATTCCCTCATTAAAACAAGTTTGAGAGGGGATATAGCATTGCTATGTGTATGTTTGAATTTGCTCTTTATTTTCCTTTTTAACATCAATCTATGCAGTAAAGAGCCTGGTATTTCTGAAAGTGCAGAAAGGTATTTCTACCGAAATCAGGACAACTCGCCCCTAAGACAACTCCCCCTCAACACTATTAAAGACAACACGCCCCGAATTTAGGACAACTTGCCCTAACTATAGCTCGCGCCATTATATAGATAACTCATTCCCATTATTTTTCTTCTTGTAAATTGCTAGGGAAAAACATTATTTAATAAAGATATTTTATATGCACATTCTTATAATCGATAATTACGATAATTGTAAAAGGTAAATATACAGTATAAATTTTTTAAAACGCTTTTTCATCATAATTTTTGTATAAAGTATGATAGAAAAACATTATCTTATTTTTCCATTTTATCAAACAAACAAAAAAAAATTATATTCTTATGACATTGAGTGAATTAATGCCATTTCTATCAAACAAACAAAAAATTATATTCTGATGACAATGAGAGAATAAATGCATTTTGATTAATCATACTTTTAAAATTAAATTATATATAGTATGTCTATGTAAATAAAGCACATTGACATAAATGTTAACACATTTTAAATATTTCAAGACGATAGTACATTTTAACCGACAGCATAAGCAACCTTATCATTATGAACAGTACTACAATAAAACATTGTACATTTTTTTTATGAATAACATAAAGAAAAGTGTATCTCAGCATAAGAAATCGCATATCTTTAGTTAACAGTATTATAAAATTGGGTAAAAACTGATTCAAATACATAATTCTGATACCGAAAGTTCCAAAAGTAATTGATACTTTATACATTTGTTTCAATTCGAAATAAATGTATTAGGGAAACCATTTTACAATAGAAATGAAATAAAGAAAATACCTGAATGTTGAGACTTCAGAAGAAGTTATTGCCATTAGCAACATTTTTACTGATTAAATAATTAAATTAGGTAAAGAAAATGAGCATTTTTGACATTTTTATTAACAATATTTTCAGTACTTCTATTGAAAAACATTCTTACAAAGACATTTCCTGTTGGATTTGAGTTTGAATAAAAAACTGTTGAACCATAACTTTTTTTTAGCTTTTCTGGCTAATAGAGCTAATGCTATGTAAATCTGTGTAACGTGTAGTGCTTATTAATAATTTTTCTGAATATGGGCAATGTCCCAAGAAACCATTTGCCAATTTTGTTAAATTTGTCACAGAGTATCCCAGACCAAAGAGCTCTCTTTTACACAAAAACATAGGGATGTGACCAATAAAAAAGTGGTGTTGCTGAAAAAAATTATTTCTCTCAAAAACCACTGGGCAGATTATCACCAATTTACAACACGAATGAGGATACATATATGTTGTCAATTGAAAAAAAAAAATATTCTAAGCATCACCGTGTTGTAAGAGGTTTGGTTCATTTTCAAGTTCATTTTTAGAGATTCACAAACATTGAATAAATGGAATGATATGGATATTACATGTTATTTAAGTCATCCCATGCTGCCATTTTTTAAAATCGTATCCCCCTTTTTGCATATTATGAAATCCATTTCAATCAAATCTAACGGTCTACCTACATGTACAACTTCTGATAGAACGAAAAAAAAATCTGTTTTCTTAACTTGAAGAATTACCTAAATAATTATTTATAATCTAAAATAATAAATAAGTCTTATACATATATATAGTTCCAGAAATATACATGTCCGTTTTTTTTTTCAAAGTTGGTAAAATAAAATTGATAATTCTTTGAAATCTAAAATAAGTATTAAGCCGTATTTCGTTTTGAAAGTAACGATTCCTAAATATTTTGAACTATTTTGAGTGAAGAATCGTGCGTTTGCGTTAACAATCGTGTAAGATCGTGTAACGTGTAGAATCGTGTTCGTGCAGGATCGTTCGTGTAACAGGATTAATCGTGCGTTAATCGTGTGGAATCGTTCGTGTAACGTGATCGTTCGTGTAAGTTGTCAACAATAACGCTGCTCCACTGTATCTCTATTTAATGAATCATTCTGTTTCTATGTTTCTCCATTGGGTTAGATGTTTACTGTAAAAAAAGTCTCATGCGTGTTTAAAGGTCTATGTAACTTTCAAGCCATTGGCACTTAAAAGGCGGTTTGAAATAGTTTAATCGCAAATCTTGAGTTTTTTCTTTCCGAAAAACGTGTAAAAAATTGAATTGAATCAAATTATTTCCTTCCATTCAACAGTATATCGACTAATAAATTCAAATAAACCTTTTCTTGCATTCATCAGGAAGAGAAGATGAAAAGTCTAAATGTTTTAAACGAAAAATCTGTATACCATGTGCCAAAGATGACAGCAAATATATTTCTCCTTAAAGAAGAAGGTACAGTTCCAATACAAAGGAAGCCCGATATTTTTCTAAAATATGAACGTAATATAAGAAAACAAAATTAATTCTTTCCTAATCATAGAAGTTCCCTGCAGCAAGAATATACAAATCGTTTTTCTCATATGACCTCCTTAATGCTAATTGTGACGTCATTAACTTGTGCATTTTCCCGTATTTTCTTAAAAAGTTGCAGAAGACATCAATTTTCAGTGGAATTTTCTTCAAGAAAACATACTCTGCCACCGTCGCCCGGAAAGATTTTGAGATATATGATTTTTCATAACAGTTTACATAATATATCCAAAAATTAAAGTGGGCGACAGTGGCAGACACTATTTTCTAAAGGAAAATAAGCACAGAAATGAGTCATTTTGAGGCTTTTCTGCGTTAAACTTAGAATTGCACCAAATTAATGACGTCTTACTACCAGAAAGGTCTTCATTCATGCCATATTCTTTTATGATTTATCACATTCATCTACTCAACTATTGTTAAAGCCAATATTATAACTTTTTAAGAACATAAAATTTTTAGGGCACATTAATGCTGAAACTTTACCTTCTTCTTGACACGTTTATTCAAATCTTAACTCATTATGAGTATGAGTTTGAGTATAAAAACAACTAATTTAAAAATAAAGAAAACGAACAGCATACACACTGAATAGAAAAAAAGTCTTAGAAGTCTTCGTATTGTAGAGATTAAAAGATTTATTTTTGATATTACTTTTGAGATATACATTCAGATATTCAATTTCGCAATTAAAAGTTTACAAAACCCTTCATTCTGGAGATTAATATTAATAACATTAAAAATCTTGATCCAAAGGGTCAGATCACTTCGCATAGAAAAACGCAGACGTTCAGATCAAAAGAGACCCGTAGCGTCGTGTTCGATATGATGATCTGCTACCTGGCAACAAAAAGAGCTATTTCTTTTCTGATCATTATTATAATTTAATCATATATAGCTCCATAATAATGATTGATAAAATGAAAACGAATTTCGTTGGGTTCGATTATGTAATTTAAAGTCGTTAAATTCCATTGTTGGATCCCATTGCCAAATCTACAATACGATTAAATGATACGAAGACATTTAATACATCTACATACCAACGATAATTCAAGTTAGTCTGATTAAACTAGATTATAAGTTAAGTTATCTATGTTAAAAAGGGCACATACTATTTACAATGATTACAGGAAAACAAACAACCGGAGGTATAACTTACCAAGATTCTAGACGTTACTTTAGACATTTATAGTCTTAATAACATTTGTAAAATCATTTTTAATCACTTCCTGTGACGACCGGAAGTGACAACGAACGCGTTTTACCCTATGTCTGTTGCACAATCTTCATGCTAAGTAAAGTGCCTTGATCTGTTACAGTTTAAGAGATCTCGTAATGTTAACTTCTCATTCTGAGGACAAAAAACCACGTGACCGGAAGTGAGTAAATTTTAATAAAGATATTTTAGATTACTCTAGATATTTGCATTCTGAATATCATGTCCTAAAATCATTTCAAATACTCTTTTTATAAAAGATATATATGGGATAGTAAGATACTCAATTTATGCAGTTTTTCTCTCTAATAACCGGAAGTTGTCGTTCTTGTTTCTTGTTTCCAGTGGGACTGACTTATTTCGAAACTAAGAATGATTCCATAAAGAAAAGTTGAAAATTTTGATTTATTTGATCACTTCCTGAGACAACTGGAAGTGACGGCAGACGATATAAACCTCAATGGATTTGTCTTCTCATCAAGGTCTACCATACCTATCAGTTTGATGTCTTAATCTCTTACGGTTTACGAGATCTAGCTATTAACTTCTAAATTTGAGGACAGAAATCACTCGACCGGAAGTGAATTTTACAAAGATATCTGACGATATTGTAGAAATATGCAGTCTAAAAAACATATCAATAAATCTTTACAAATACTTTATCTATAAAAGTATTTATGGGAAAGAAAAATATTCAAATTATGTAGTTTTTCTCTTATAACCGGAAGTTGTCGTTTTTGTATCCGGTGGGACTGATATATTTCGAAACTACAAATAAGATGTTATAAAGTTATTCAAAAAAGTTTCATAAAAGAAAAGTTGAAATTTTCGACTTTTTTTATCACTTCCTGTGACGAGCGGAAGTGACGGCAGACGATCTTAACCCAAATGGTTTTGCCTACTTATCAAGATCTGTTACTCATATAAATTTTGTGTCTTCATCTCTTAACGTTTTTGAGATATGACTCAGACAAAACTTTTTTGAAAAATGCGGAGATCGGACATAGCTGACGACCGGAAGTGACTTTTGAAAAAAAACTGAAAATTGCATTTGAAAGATATTTTTACTCTCTATCATTCCTGAAAATTTCATGAGAATCCATTCAGTCATCTCTGAGAAATCGTCAAAACAAAAAGGGAAAAAGATAATAATAATAAAAAGAAAAAACAATGGAATCACTATAAGGTCTTCCGTCTGAAACAGAAGACCTTAATAAAATGTGCTAAGTGTTGTTCAGCATATAGCTTGAAAGACACACACATATATTTTTCTGAGCCTTTTTTCCTCCACCTATTTCCCTTTTTTTATTTCTTTCGTTTTTAATAATTTTATATATTTTCTCTTTTTTTCCCTCATTTTTCTTTTATTGTATACTCTGTAACCCTTTTAAAAATCAATTTATAATGCTTTCTTTGTAAAACTTCAAAAATGAACAATTTGTTACAATTGTACGCTGACCTCAAATGGAAAGAACAAAAATTTGTCACATTTTTACTGCTGTTCAATCCAAGTTCATTGCATACTTATTTGTATATCAGGAATAAACTACTCCTTAAACTAAATACAAGGAAAATAACTTATACGATCTTGTTTCAGTTTTGGCTCTCGCTTAAAGCCGTCACTTTTTGTAACTGCTGTTAACGTTAGTTCAAGGTAGTGTTGTTTAATTGATCAATCAGATTATACTCGTGTTCATTGGATAATTATGAATATCACATTTTTTTCATAGCAATACCATGAAGAAAAAGCCAAATCTAACTAGATGCTGTCATGAGACAGTAATACCCGCACTAAGGTGTTTGCCTCTAAATGCACACTTCTTCATATTGGGCTTTACCAAGGAAAAAGCAGGGGCGGATCCAGCAATTTTTGAAAGGGGGGGTTCCAGGGTTATGCCCCTCTAACCCCCCCCCCTACATATTCTCAAGCAAAGATTCACAGACTTGTATGTAAAGATCTAAGGTTGTGGTAAATACTATCTATGTTTTATGTCCTTCAAAAAAAGCGTACCCCCATTCCGAACAAAATAAAAACAAAGCAAAAAAAAAAAAAAAAAAAATCAAAAATTACGGAAGCCTTAAAATTGAATGGATTCGTTTCACTGTTGAAGATTATGAAGAATTTTCTTTAAGAATTAGTTCGTTCAATTGATCAAGATATGATAAAAACGGTACATATTTAGCAAACACAGCCAAAGATCGCAGGAATCTAATATCAAATTAAACCTCGCAACCATTCTCTCATAAAAAATATAATAGAGAAGGTGATTGGAGGAAACTAAATGTGTGAGAATCTATCTATTCAATAAATAAGACTTATGAATATATAATCTAAGAAAACTTTTTATCCTCTCTCTCTCTCTCTCTCCACTTGGCAAAAAATAAAGAGGGGGTTCCAATCCCCGGAACCCCCCTCTGGATCCGCCAATGAAAAGTCAATATAATTCAATAATTTACATAATACATGTATTCATCAAATTGAGCATAATATGCTCAGGTGACCATGTAGCTGCAGATCTGGTTTTATATATATTTGTCTTTGATCATAACGCTACAGATCCCCATATGCAAAAAAGGTGCAATTTACGCGCAATATTTTTTTAGCACTTTTGGGCAGAATTTCTCCACTTTCTAGCATTAGGCAATCAACTACCTTTCACTCCCTAATTTTAGACACATTCTCTGGCCAATATGTATATTTTGTCCACCTCCCAGTCATTTATAGTAATCTCTACAGGCAATAAACTCGCTTGATGTGAATTTTCAGCAATCTAACAAATAATTTTAATCAAGCGAGTTTATCTCGAGTAGAGACGACTATAAAGGGTTGGGAGATGGATAAAATATACAGATTGATTAAATAATGTGCCTAGAATTAGGGAGTGAAAGGTAGTAAATTGACCGATGCTGGAAAGTGGAGAAATTCTCCCCAGAAGTGCGCAAAAAATATTGCGCCGTAAATTGCACCTTTTTTGCATTACAGGATCTGCAGTCAAAGACTAATATATAAAACCATAACGCTACAGACCTGCAGCTAGTGACCATGTGACCCATGGGCCTCCATTTTATAGGTATTTTATATTCTTAATTCATTACCAGTCGGAAATTAAACTACAGAATTAAATTAATGATGTAAATTAGGTTTGATAAAGGGGGGGGGGGGGGGATTTTTGGCACATATTGGAACTTTTTAAATCTATTTTCTCATATAGATTAACAACAAATAATATTATTCAAATTAGTGTAAAGCGTTTTTGATGAATTTTTCAATATGTGCAAAGTTTATTTATATTTGATTAGGCAGAAACTTCTTGAAAGCTGCCATATACACAATCAATTTAATAGTCAACCCCCACCCGTCTCCCATCAACACACACACACAAACACACCTTATTTGTCTGTTTTTGCAAATAGGCCTAGATTGCAAAACTAAAATAAAACATCTTTTGTAAATGATAATTTTCAATTTGTTCTTGCACTATACATGTATCTGAACACCTGCATCACATTGGGCTTGCGTCACGTACCCAACTTAAGTACTAGTTTTACCATTGGCATTATCATTTTAGATTTCACTGCACGTGCAGTAGGATACTAGTGTGCATATTTGCATATATGTCGGTAGGAATTATTTCATTTTGTGTTTTAACTGGATTATATTTCATGAAGATGACAGGGCCTAAATAATAACAATCGGTAAGTACAAGTTTTGGTATAGATTTGGGTAAAATAGTCTGAAATGCAAACGGTTAGGTTAAAGTTTAAAGGATCAAAGGTCATCCGATGCTACAATAGACGAATTTCACATTCTGAAGAGTTATCCCCCGTTATCAACGTTACATTCAGTTACAAGATCCAGAATTTTTTTTTCTTGGAGGGACGGGGGGGGGGGGGGGGGGTAGGGGGAGTTCCAGACCAGAATTTCCTGAGAAGCAAGAAAAAAAAGAAGTTATGGTTTGGTCTGTTTTCTAGGGTGGAGGGACACTTAGGGCATCCAAAGTCATTTTTTATTTCCTCCAGTACATATTATAGTCCTGCAAATTCCGGGGGAAAGGGAGGGGGGGGGGTGTTGAGGGGGCGATCTCCCAATCCATTTCCCTGTCCCTGTAATGACAAATGATCATGTGACTCCTAAATAGTAGGAAACTTTTTCCATTTGACTATACATAATATTGTGTTATTATGTTATGTAAATTTAATGGTATAAAGGTTATGAACCCCTAGAGGTCATCCCCACTCTCCTAATGAGCTGGAAATGTTCACAATATGACTGCAGTAAATTAAATAAAAGCGCATCAATGATAAGATTACTTGACATTTTATTCATGAATTTGTGTCAACATATCTTCCTAGAATTAGGAATGAGAATCATTCAGAGATGGACCACATTAAACTATTTGTATAAACATTTTTTTTTTTGCATACATGAACAAACAGGGGTCTGGGAAGGGGTGAGGGGAAGGATCGAGTTAATATTTCTTTACGTCTTAATGGTTGAAAACTCCTAAAATGAATGTTGACCTCAAATCTAACTTGTCCTCATTATTTTTCAAATGGTGGTGTCTCTATATGAGTGAAAAATTCCTGAGAGGGATGTTTAACAACAAACAAAATGACATAAGAACACAATATTAATTTGCGTTAAGAAATATGCAGGGGATTTTTTCCATCATAAATCTTCTTCTCAAGAACAGCAAGGGCATATTCTTGTCCCCATTTTGGGGAAAGGGAGGGGACACTAAATCTCATTTGTCTGTCAGTCTGTCCATCTTATTGACAGCTAGTATGTGCATCTGTCACAATAAATTTAACCTTGGTCATAACTTTTGAATGATAAGAGATAGTGCTTTCATATTTCACATGCACATTACCACAAAACTTTCTAAATATACTATGATTTTTTAACCCAAGTGAGACCTTGACCTTAAAGTTTTACCTACTTTCCAAAAAATAACATTTTAAATTGATCATTTTGAAAGAGAAAAGAAAGGGCATTCAAATTATACATGTTTATTACATGTGAAAAGACTTTTCTAAATATATCATGACTTTTGACTCTGTGACCTTGACCTAGAAGTTTAACCTACTTTTCAAAAATATTATACATTTATTGCATGATAGTGAGGGAAATATGAAGACTTATTCAGCCAAGAAAAATCATATTCCCCGAGGGCTTCGCCCGAGGGGAATATGATTTTTCTTGGCTGAATAAGTCTTCATATTTCCCGAACATTCATGCAATGAATTGTTTATTATACCGAAACAAGCAAAACCTTTGAAATAAACATAAACTTTCAAATATTCGGCACTCTCTCAAATTCATTTTCATTTTTTACGTAAAGTATCAGTTTTGTGACTTAAACCAAGCTATTGTGACGTCTTCTTCTCTCGGGAGTTTTCGTTCAACAAACAGGAACTATATTGCGGGAAAATTCACTAGGTGTTCCGAAGAGGTGGAATATATGATGAAAAGCGTGCCGACGACGGGACATATGAAGTTTTACGGCCCGATCACGTGATAAACTAGAACCAATCAGATAACGCGTTGTTTAGAATATTTATAATGAGGTATAATAATATATTGTATATATAACTTTTGATTCAAAAGAGATAGGACTTTCATATTTGACATGTATATTACCTGCAACAAAATGTTTCAGAACATGCTATGATTTTTCCCCTTTGACCCAATTTTCAAAAATTGATATATGATGCATATTTGACACACAATCTGCCATAAATTATGGTATCTCATTCACTAAAACACAGAAAGCAGAGGACCACAATTCTTTGAATTTGCTTGTATAATCTTAATAGATGGAAACATGCTCATATAATGTAGATTCAAGTTTTTTATGCCACACCATGATTAGGAATACATGTATAGTTTTTGTCATGTCCGTCCTCCACCCTTCCATCTGTCTTTCCATCGGGCTCAAAGAAACTTTCTAGATATTTTTATCAAAGTTCATATGTTGATGCATACTGAAGTAAATATCCAACTGCAGCAATATTTTTTGACTTTGACTTTTCCTTTGACCTTCACATAACTTTTCTTTAAATTAGTGTTTAGCTTTATTTTAAAGAAACCATTCAAGCTGTGTAATGAAACTTCACATGATGAAACATACTGATGTAAGCTTTACAATGCTTCACTCTTTTTTACCTTGACCTTTCCTGTGACCTTGACCTCACTTTTCTAAAATTAATGTCTAGACCAGTTTTGAATAAACAATTCAAGATATATTTATCAAACGTCATATGCTGATACATACTGCTAAGACCTATTAATACGTCAACATATTTTGACCTTGAATTTTCCTTTGACCTTGACCTCACTTTTTAAAATATCATTTTTCGACACCATTACTCCCCCCCGGGCAAAATCAACATTCTAAAACCTTACTGCACATCTACAGCACACCACCAACCATCTCCCAAAAGATGATTAGGCTACTGTGTAAAATGTAAGAGGAGTTCAGGGAAGACGGGGCTTTTTGCATAAAAAACGTCATTTTTCAACCCCCATTTGACCCCCCGGGGCAAAATCAAAATTTCGAAACTTTACTGCACATCTACAGGACCTCACCAACCATCTCCCAAAAGATGATTAGGCTACTGTGTAAAATGTAAGAGGAGTTCAGGGAAAATGGGGCTTTTTGCATAAAAAACGTCCTTATTTGACCCCCATTTGACCCCCTGGGGCAAAATCAAAATTCCGAAACCTTACTGCACATCTACATGACACCACCAACCATCTCCCAAAAGATGATTAGGCTCCTGTGTAAAATGTAAGAGGAGTTCAGGGAAGACAGGGCTTTTTGCATAAAAAACATCATTTTTCGACCCCCATTTGACCCGAGGGGCAAAATCAAAATTCCAAAACCTTACTGCACATCTACATGACACCACCAACCATCTTCCAAAAGATGATTAGGCTACTGTGTAAAATGTAAGAGGAGTTCAGGGAAGACGGGGCTTTTTGCATAAAAAACATCATTTTTCGACCCCCATTTGACTCCCCGGGGCAAAATCAACATTCGGAAATCTTACTGCACATCTACATGACACCACCAACCATCTCCCAAAAGATGATTAGGCTACTGTGTAAAATGTAAGAGGAGTTCAGGGAAGACGGGGCTTTTTGCATAAAAAACGTCATTTTTCGACCCCCATTTGACCCCCCGGGCAAAATCTAAATTCCGAAACCTTATTGCACATCTATATGACACCACCAACCATCTCCCAAAAGATGATTAGGCTACTGTGTAAAATGTAAGAGGAGTTCAGGGAAGACGGGGCTTTTTGCATAAAAAACGTCATTTTTCGACCCCCATTTGACCCCCCGGGGCAAAATCAAAATTCCGAAACCTTACTGCACATCTACATGACACCACCAACCATCTCCCAAAAGATGATTAGGCTACTTTGTAAAATGTAAGAGGAGTTCAGGGAAGACGGGGCTTTTTGCATAAAAAACATCATTTTTCGACCCCCATTTGACCCCCCGGGGCAAAATCAAAATTCCGAAACCTTACTGCACATCTACATGACACCACCAACCATCTCCCAAAAGATGATAAGCCTACTGTGTAAAATGTAAGAGGAGTTCAGGGAAGACGGGGCTTTTTGCATAAAAAACGTCATTTTTCGACCCCCATTTGACCCCCCGGGGCAAAATCAAAATTCCGAAACCTTACTGCACATCTACATGACACCACCAACCATCTCCGAAAAGATGATTAGGCTACTGTGTAAAATGTAAGAGGAGTTCAGGGAAGACGGGGCTTTTTGCATAAAAAACGTCATTTTTCGACCCCCATTTGACCCCCCGGGGCAAAATCAAAATTCCAAAACCTTACTGCACATCTACATGACACCACCAACCATCTTCCAAAAGATGATTAGGCTACTGTGTAAAATGTAAGAGGAGTTCAGGGAAGACGGGGCTTTTTGCATAAAAAACATCATTTTTCGACCCCCATTTGACTCCCCGGGGCAAAATCAACATTCCAAAACCTTACTGCACATCTACATGACACCACCAACCATCTCCCAAAAGATGATTAGGCTACTGTGTAAAATGTAAGAGGAGTTCAGGGAAGACGGGGCTTTTTGCATAAAAAACGTCATTTTTCGACCCCCATTTGACCCCCCGGGCAAAATCTAAATTCCGAAACCTTATTGCACATCTATATGACACCACCAACCATCTCCCAAAAGATGATTAGGCTACTGTGTAAAATGTAAGAGGAGTTCAGGGAAGACGGGGCTTTTTGCATAAAAAACGTCATTTTTCGACCCCCATTTGACCCCCCGGGGCAAAATCAAAATTCCGAAACCTTACTGCACATCTACATGACACCACCAACCATCTCCGAAAAGATGATTAGGCTACTGTGTAAAATGTAAGAGGTGTTCAGGGAAGACGGGGCTTTTTGCATAAAAAACATCATTTTTCGACCCCCATTTGACCCCCCGGGGCAAAATCAAAATTCCGAAACCTTACTGCACATCTACATGACACCACCAACCATCTCCCAAAAGATGATAAGCCTACTGTGTAAAATGTAAGAGGAGTTCAGGGAAGACGGGGCTTTTTGCATAAAAAACGTCATTTTTCGACCCCCATTTGACCCCCCGGGGCAAAATCAAAATTCCGAAACCTTACTGCACATCTACATGACACCACCATCCATCTCCGAAAAGATGATTAGGCTACTGTGTAAAATGTAAGAGGAGTTCAGGGAAGACGGGGCTTTTTGCATAAAAAACGTCATTTTTCGACCCCCATTTGACCCCCCGGGGCAAAATCAAAATTCCGAAACCTTACTGCACATCTACATGACACCACCAACCATCTCCCAAAAGATGATTAGGCTACTGTGTAAAATGTAAAAGGAGTTCAAGGAAGAAAAGTGTGACAGACGGACGGACGGACGGACGGACGGACGGACGGACGGACATGAGTAACAACAATATACCCGAACTTTCTTTAGAAAGTGCGGGTATAATAATGTCTGATAATTTGATTATTCTTTCGAAGCATTTTCTACTCTTCTGTATTTTCCTTTGGATGACGAAGTGTGCTTATTTCTTAACACATAATTCCTTATTCTATTGTTTTGAAATATATGGAGATAACGAACAGTTTAAATGCTCAGAAGTGTTTTCAAACAAAACAAATCATAAGTAGAGCAAACAAGGACCTCTTAATATCTGAGATTGTGTCAGGTGTCATGGTGGTGTAAGCATACCCTGCCACTCGGTCACGCAAGCCGTGTGCTAACTGTCATAATTGAGAAATAATTGCTTAATAATAATATGAAAAACGTCAGTCAGCATTTGATGTAGTGACAGATTGTATTTGCTAGCAAGGTTATTGAATCGAGCATAGAACCACGAAATGATTACTTTAAATGAGATAGTTGATGAACCATACCTTTCATCAGAAAGCTCCATTTAAACTTTTTGTGTG
This sequence comes from Saccostrea cuccullata, assembly GCF_032062105.1. Classification (NCBI taxonomy): domain Eukaryota; kingdom Metazoa; phylum Mollusca; class Bivalvia; order Ostreida; family Ostreidae; genus Saccostrea; species Saccostrea cuccullata. The sequence continues at coordinate 13,208 of NW_026927302.1, read as the reverse complement.
CATTATTTTTGTGAAGAAAGAAAACAGTTAAAATTCAAATATGTTTTAATTCCTTTTTTCTGTTTAAGAATCATTAAAAAATGAAACTGCCGAAAACTGGGCTACAAGAAACTATAATTACTGCAGTCAAATATGTGATCTAACTTGGTCTGAAATGGTCGGTGATCACGATTTCTTAAACACCCAAAATTTCATTTTTCGATATTCCAGCAAATTTTGATATAACAATATTTACCTTTTATAACATGCATGTAATAATGAGGTTAAGACAATATGTAAATGTATTTAAAAAATTAGTTATATAAAAAAAAGGAAACATGTACATATACAGTAGACTTAGAAGACATAACACAAATAAAGTCAAGCTCATATTGAAGCAAAGGTAAAACATTTGTGACATCTACTAATTTTTTTTCATTTTTTTGAATTGAATAATTCTTTTAGAATTTTAAAAATATCTGAAACACTCCTTGAAATGTTCCCCATTTTGACACACTCATGTTCAATATCAATCTTTCTGTTGATTATTTAAATTGAATAAGACATTTTCTGTTTGCAAAAAAGTGTAGCATACTTAAGTTTTCACCACAGTAAATCAAACTTCTAAAGTTTTGATGATATATAGTAAATGACATTTCCAAAATGTTTACTGCAGTTTTTGTTTGTTTAACTGTTGTTTAACGTCCCTCTGCAAATGTTTTCCCTAATATTAAGACACCATATTTGCCGGTGTAGAGCTGCAAAATTTGAGCTATCCTCGGAACTCAGAAATATGGAATTATAACTGTATGTGTGCATGATAAGGCGTATTGAAAATTTAGGGCAATTACTATATGGTGAGTTTTTGGCGTATTTGTGAATTAGCTCTGCACACTTCCTAGCTGTATATTGTTTTATAATATGATTAATTTAGCGGTATTTATTAATTAGCGCATAAATGTCCTCGCCAAATTCGCTAAAATAAAATTATTTAGCCCGCTTTTTTACGCACACATACAGTATATAACTCTATTAAATAAACTTTATACAGAGATCTAAAAATTCTTTTATATAGAAAATTAGCCCTTTATTCGCCAAAGTCTCGAATTAGATTGAATAAGATATTATCCTAATCGTTTTTTTTTTAAAAAAAACAACAGTGAGTCGCATCGTATTTAGATATTGATGAAAGCATAGATATATGTATAACGTCGCTAGGGAAAAATATCTGGGTCACGACGTCGAAGGTGATGACATCAATTAACGTTCTTACCGCTTTGATGCCTTCATCTCATACGCTGATCAAGACAGGGACATTGTTATTAATCTTGTAAAAAAAGTTTGAAAAGGAATATGATTTTCGACTATGTATTCATCACATAAATTTTATTCCTAGAACAGGAATAATGGACAATATTACAAATGCCATTCACTGTAGCAAACGAACTGTTTGTGTTATGACGTCACACTTCTTAGATTCCCATTGTTGCATGTTTGAATTAAACATAGTAAGAATGGAAACCAATTATCCTCGTAACAGCGAAAACGCTTTGTTTCTTATAATCTTAGAGAAAAAAAACCATGAAAAATACCCCTTTATATCTGATGGACCGAATTAGGGGTGAGTCATATCTAGAATGCCTGGATGAAGAGAAGTCGGAGGAGTATGCTATCTTTGCGTCTAGACTTGGGGAAATATTAAAATCAAACAGTTATAACTTTTAGGAAAGGAACTACAGATATGTTCCACCTTTATTTGATATTATTATGCATACGGAGTAAATATATATCACCTGATTCGATACGCAAGAACATGCTCTACGTATGAACAATTTCTAAAACGAGGTAAATTATTGACAAGCAAGTTGACGAAACAAGAGTATCAGCAGTCTCGTTTAAAGTCATCATTCCGTAATTTCTATGGTCGATACAATGACCTTATCAGCAAATACAGTTTATCATTGAGTCAAATGCTGACTGACGTTTTTCATACCAATTGTTAGTCCATCATTTATACACTGAATTGACGACGGATTTTTCTGTAATTTCCTGATCATGACAAGGAGCACACGGCGGGTGGGACCGGTCGGCAGGGGATGCTCACTCCTCCATGGCACCTGAACTTACCTCTGACGTTCAGGGGTCCGTGTTTGCTCTGCCCTTATTTTGTATTGTTTTATGGACTTTGAGATTGAATACTGTTCGTTATCTCCAGATCATTTTTTATCTAGATTGTTATTAGTAATAACATGGATTTTGTTTCTCTAAAATCTTAATATTACACTAATATTAATAAAATATTCAGAATGTTTATTGTTTTTTTGTTTTAACACTTGCAAATTTTGAAGGGTTGATAATAATGTATTTGGTTAAACACCAAATTATCAAGAGAAATTGGAATATAATTTATCATAGTCAGTGTATAATATTTTATTCAAGTAACAAAAAAAAAGTAACAAGCAATCCTTTCAAATGTTCTCTACATTTCAAAAAGGAAGGAAAACGTGTCTCTATGTAACCCGTATCTTTCAACACGGCGAATGAAGTTTATACAAAAGTTCGAAAACAAAACCGCCTCACTAGCACCGTCAGTCCGTGCTAAGTGTTGTGTACATGTATAGAGTTTAACAAATTGAAAATTGAAACATAAGATTTGTATAGATGGAAACTTTGCCTTCTAAGATACTTGGAAAGTGCTGCTAGGGCCTGAGTTAAGCATGATTTTACAATAAATCTCCGTTCATATGTATAAAATTTAAAACATCTGGTAAGGTTTCGTGCGAATGAGTGGAGTTATTATTTTACTGACACGACAGTGGGATTCTAGCAGAACTTTTTAGGCAAAATAAAGTTTTTCAACTATGTTATTTACTCAAAGAAATCACTGAACTCCGGGGTAGTGTTGTTCTGTAAGCTTTTTTAAATTGTTAAATTATGAGACCTTTCTTTTGAAATCAAGAAAATGTGCTGACCTCTGAAATTAGGGGCTCAGAGGGACCAAAAGTCTTTAACTTTATAATGATCAATATTTTTTTGTGATTCATTTCTGAGGCAAAGGTTTATTAAATTCATTTTAAAGATTTGCAGCAGCTTGTTATTAAATTTTTATCATATGTTATGCAATAAGGGGTCACAAGGGACCAGAATGCTGAATATTTGATGCTTTATATACCAAAAAGAGGATATATTTTGATAATGCGTATTAAACAGAAGATGTTGAAGACATTGCATTATAAATCAATAGAGGGACATTTTCTGAAAGAATACCTTATACCATTTTCTGTTTACGAAAATCTCATTCAAAATCACTTCTCATTTTATCGAGAAATCGGACTGTAGACCTACTCGTTGCTTGCAACGAGATCTCATCTAGTTAAGGTCTTTCGTCTTCAGCGGAAGACCTTTCTGTTATTCTTAGGTTTCATTTACACTTTCATTATTGTTTTTTTTTTTCTTACCGATTTTGTGCACGCGATTACTCGAAAAGGGCTGGATGAATTTTCATCAAACTTTCGGGACTTCTGTATCATCACATGAACCTCGTGTGTTTTTTTTTATGATGTCACTTCCGGTCTGAGATATTGCAGATTTTATGAATTTTAAAGGGTCGGGTTGTCCAGAGTTTTTCCTGAGAAATGGGTTGAGATAGAAACATAAAACTTTCAGGGATGATAAAACTATACCTATCGCCAATTTCAAATTTCCTTACACCTTTTCTGTGATATCCTTTTACCTGGAAATTTTTTGTCAAAACATATAGAACAAAAGAAGTGTAGAATTTGAAGATCTTTCAAATGATATATCGATAACAGGGCTGGCCCCTAAGATAAAGGATATATTGGGGCCAGACGTTTTTCCTGATATCTTTAAAAGTATTGAAAATTTGTTATTTTGCGACCAATGACGTCACTTTTGGCCAAATCAGAAGTAATCGGAAAATTAGTATTTTTAATGTTCTTGACAAGTTTTGGGGCAACATATGTCACCGGGAGCATAAAACTTAAATATCCATCCGTCGACGTCACTTCTGGTCAAACCGGAAGTAGCAAAAATTGCTTAATTTTGCAATAATTTACATAGATTTTGAGGATTTAAACCATTTTTTGACGTTATTACTTATTTTTTTTTTCAAAAATAAAAGTTACTCATGTCAAACAGGACGGAAGACCTACTCGTTGCTTTGCAACAAACTTTGCTCTAGCTAGTTATTTTACCGATTTTGTGCTTGTGAGTTCTTGGAAACGGCTTGATTGATTTTCATGAAACTTTCAGGTCTGATAGAACATCAGAAAACCTTTGTTTTTATGACGTCAATTCCGGTTCGGAGATTTCCGCGATTTTGTCATTTTTAGAGGGACATTTTGTCTCAAAATCCATTAAACATAGAAATATGAAATTTTCAGTGACGATAGAGCAACAAAAATGTAGAATTGAATTGGGTATACCATTGGTACTGGAAGTACGAAGGGCCGAGGCTAGCTATGGCCCAAAAATAGTCCTATCGTGGATTTCAAAATTTCTGACACCTTTAATTTTCTACGACATCTTTTTACGAAGAAATATTTTGTTAAAACATAAGAACAAAAATTGTGAAGAATTCAGAGATCTTATATCGGAATGGTATCTCGAAAAAAGGGCTGACCCTGAAATAAGGGATCTAGTGAGACCAGACGTTCTTTCTAAATATCTTTCTAAGTATTGAGTATGATCTACATCAAAGTATAATCTAATGAGATCGTCAAAATACGTCCGTTGACATCACTTCCGGCCAAACCGGAAGAAGTCAGAAAATGCATATTTCGGCGTCACTTCTGGTCAAACAGTAAGTAGCAAAAATGCCATACTTTTGCAATAATTAACATAGATTTGTAAGATTTAAATCATTGGAGACGTATTTACTCATTTTTGTAAAAATAAAAGTTACTTCCGGTCAAACTGGTCGGACGTCCTACTGGTTGTTGTGCAACGAGATTTGATCTAATTATTATTGTTATTAATATTGTGATTATCCAAATTTCTCTATTATTTTTATTTCCATATATTACTATGATATTCATAAATATGGGTTTATTAGTCAAAACAATAAGTAACATGATAAAGAATAATGTTCCGTATATAATGATGCGATAACATTGGTACAATACATGACTGAGAGTCAACTAGAATGCATGATTTCGTAATCGGTACACAGTTAGAAATATATCAAAAAAAAAAAATCAAAGGCATCATTTATTCAGCTGGATATAGTTATATATTTCTGATATATGTTGTGGGCTTCTTTTCTCGACCTGAACATATCTATTTATAGAAAACTAAAGTATACTTTGTCTTCGTCCAAATGATTGCTTCATTCGAGAACGGACATTTTCTGTGGTTTAGCAGTTCTTTTTTTATTTAAAAAAAAAAAGAAAATTTCAAAATTAAAATGTCACTATATATTGAATAAGTTCTGCCTGTTTTGAAAAAAAAAATCTTTAAGTTCATTATTCCAAATATATGATTATTTTGATTTTGAATGTCTGTCTCCAATGACAAGGTTGTGGTCTGTATCGATACTCAGTCCTCCATAACACGGGTACTCAATATAACGGACAAAGCTACCATCGCCATCGATAATATGGATAACGTTGCCTAAGGTATCACATATCAACATTTGAGCATTCACATCAGAAGCAATATGTAATGGTCTAAAGTTTCTATACGTTGGGTTTCCAGAATATTTGAATCGTAATTCGCCCGAAGAATCCATCACTACAACCTCCATCCCAGCATAATCAGTAACACAGATATCCCCATTGCTATTTTCAGTTATGGGTAACAAATAAGCAATATCGGTAGAAAGCAAAGATTGCCCTAGACCATTGAACTGGATCTCCTGAATTTCTGTGGACCCTGAGTACCGTACTATTCTTCGTAGTTCCATATCTGTAGTGCGCATACTCACAAGAAGATCCCAATTCTTGGCGTAACATAGTCCAACTGGATACCAGTCCTTCAAGCTAAATAGAAATTCTCCTTTGTCCTGCTTATATATATATAAATCTCTGTTCTTTTAATAGTAATGATGTTAAGAGAAAACACCGGTTCTTGTAAGGTAATAGACAATGCCCACACCCAATCATGTGTAGGAATTGTTTGTAGAATGACTCCTGTCCTGTCGATCTGCTTTATTTCACAGGCATTTCCAGTCGTCAAGATCTTATCTCTTCCTACGCACTGTACACTTTTAAGATATTTATCATCATCTCCAAAAGGACTCTGTATGGTACTGAATACCACATGATCATCCATCACTTTCAGGGTTCCGGGCCTTTTCAGCAAAACGTCAACGCTCTTAATAGTGTAGCGGCCTAGATCAAAATTTCAGAAAAATAGTTCACTTGTGAATACAAGCATGAAATTTGGTTCAAATGTCTATCTGATACTACTAAATCAAAAAACATCGTTGGCCACCGCTATTTCCGCCATTTTCAAAATGGCCGCCACTAAAACAAAATGGCGACATTTTCAGGCAGTTTGGCCTCACATACATTCTCTTACAACCAAATTAATTATACTTTGGCCGCTTAAATATATCTAAAAATTTTAAAAAGACTATAAAAATCATATTCTAGCTTAAATGCTATAAATATCAAGACAAAATGATTTTCTTATAACACAAAATATCGTTCCCAATTGTAGATATTAACGTCATTATCACAGTAGCAAGAAGCCATTTTAAAAAAAATTGTAACATATATTTTACAAAAAGCCTTGCAGGCGTTCCCTCACTATCTTGGGCCTGAATACCAAGTAAAATTTTGTATTTGAAAGCCCTCAATAAGTAAAATAATTCCTCATGAAACATAAAATATCATGGAGTGAAACACTCATCCAACGCACGTAAAATCTCAATAAATGAAATAATCCTTTGGAGAACATTAAATAGCACTGAGTGAAATATTCTTTCAAACAACCTTTAATTTTAATGAGTGAAATAATCCTTTAAGGAACGTTAAAAAAAGGAAATGAATCAATGTTGTATTTATGACATAAAACAACAGGTAACGATTCGCTATCCACAATGAAGAATGCCATGGACTGTGAAGTCAGCACCATCTTTTAAAATCCAAGAAAAACGCCTGTGATGACTAAAAAAAGCCGCTTGTAACCAATAAACACGAAGAGAATGACTGGAAATTTATGGTGAAGATAGATATGTTGTCAATATGTTCAATGGATTCCATATTTAAATGGCAGCTTAAAACTGCTTGGTGATTTGTTGAAAAGAAGTGGCTGGATGACTGCATTGATTCAAGTAGAAGTTGCATATTCTGGAACTGCTGAGTCTTTCCTAGCATTTTCTAAATCTTGCTAAAACAAGACAAGATAGTCAAATTACTGCCTGCTGTCTGTATGACTTGATAGAAAAGCAGACCAAAATGCAAAGGAACTCAATAATTGTGATGAAACTGAAATAGATGATCTATTTTTCTCGGAACAAAAAGAAAAAAGATTTCACAATTTAAATTTTGGTAAAGAATTCTGTTGGAACTCGTTGTCTTTACTTTGTAAGGTCTTGCAGAGAATCAGATGTTAGGCTTTACAAAGAATGCTAGTAATTGCCGTTGGTCACATCAAATATGATCGATGGGTACCATTTCACCTTTGGGTGCAATGTAAAAACACCCGGACATATGTTTAGTGATAAATTAAAAAAGGAATTTACTTAGAAAAAAATATTAGTTTTCAAACTTTGCCATTGGTCAAGCCCATGAGCATAACAATGCTATTTGTAAAAGTGATGGTTACATTTAACAGAAGATCAGGTGATGGTTAGCGGAAGATCCAGCTGCATTTAAGGTAGTAGCTGATCCAGAAATCAGCAAACTTACTAAAGAGTTCACATGAATATGTTGAAATGTTCAAGAGAAGAAGAAAATCATCTCGAAGAAAGTCATGCTGCTCAAGAAAGTTTTTTTTTTCACAAGTAAATCGGGTTATGCCTACATGTATAATTTTGGAAATGGGAAATCCGTTTGAGGAAGAGTTGCTTGATCTTTATAGTTGTTGTCGAAACTGAAAGTGCAGGATTTTTATAGTTGTTGTCGAAACTGATGAAACTGCAGGATGAAATATTAAAAAAGGGATACATTGGGAAAGAACAATATTGGGTATTCCTTTTAAGAGTATCTGAAGGTGATAATCAAGGTTTTATGAACTTGTTCGGACTGATAAATGTCGCATATTCAATCCAAAACAAAATTCTGATTCTTCAAAGTCAAAGTTGGCAAATTTGGAAGATGACTATAGCAGTTTTTCTGTTATTTACGAGGGTTGATCCAAAAGTTCGTGGAATTTCTTTCTAAAATTTTATCATGATTTGACAAAAGCAAACAATAGGCATATTTATAAAATACAGTCATAATGCAATTCCAATTACCAGCACAAGATGTCAAGTTAGGTGTGTCACGTCACGTTACAAATTCGAACACGTAATTCTTCAAAATGCTGCCCTTTCCTCCATTTTTTTTCTCAAGAAAAGCCTGGGTAATCTTCATTTTTTACTCATATCATGAAAACCAATACCCTCTCTCTCTTTCAGTAGCAATGTCAAGAACAGTACGTCAGCCGACAACGTCTATTAAAGCTTTCAATCTATCAAGGGGGACAACACTTAAAACAGAGTCTCAAAAAGGCGGCCACACCTTTAATCAACGTCCAAGAAGGTTCTATTTTTCTTTATTTTCTCAAGCCTCTGGAAAACCAGTGGCTAAATGCATTTTTCCTCAGTCTATGTCAATAAGATGCGCATTTAAGATAGAGATCCCGGGATTTTCACAAAACTTATGACTTGACCGAAATTTGACGTCGTCTAACAACCTTAAGATGAACAATAAATTATTAACTAATAAACAAAATATCCAGTAAAATCGGTAAAATACACACACAGAGGTTTATAAAAGATCAAGCAATCGTAATAATGACATAATTTTCGTTTTCTATACCACAAAGATCGGTTTAATTCTCATTTCAAGTATTAAGAATTAAAATGTTAATAAACGCGTTGATGTCTCCCCCGCATTTCCAAACATCCGTTTCTATGGCAACTGCCATAGAGTTACTATCGCAAATATTTAAAATATTTTTAATCTAAAATATTCAACAAGTGTCTTTATTCTCATTTGTAATTTTCAACCAATTTCACTTATAAATGAATGAAATATTACGAAATTCCACGAACTTTTGGATCAACCCTCGTATTTTTTGTCACAGTAGGCAATGCGATGTACAAGAACTTTCTGATCATGAAAACCAGGACACCTCTCTCTCTCTTTCACAAAATGTTTGTTTTAATAATGTTTTGAATTTCAATTGATGCCTATTTTGGAAGCAGGAAAAATCTAGAGTTGCCAAATAATGTACTGACAGAAGATTGTCAGTTATATCAATGAAACAGCTTTTGTAATTGACAGTGCATCATTAGTCAATTCTAAACAACCTGAAATTTTAACAAATATGCCAATGTCATTATCCTTCTGCACATTAATTCTCTTGTAAAAGGTAATTTGAGGGTAGACACTATCTTCCGTGTTCAGAAAAAGTAGTTTTAAGACAGAAACTGAAAAGAAATGTGACACTAGACCACCAAAGTCATGGAACACCTTTCAGTGTGAGAAGAACAAACCTGAATGGGGGGGGGGGGTTAGCAGGCAGAATTATATTCACGATTACAGAGGCAACTATCATTGTAGTAAAGGGAAAAACTTTCAATATAAGCAAAGCTATAGATACCAACTTTATACCCCTTTGCTAACATGAAGGAGCTGACACCCGTATGTTCCTTCATGCAAAAAATGCAGCACCAGGCGGTAGCAGCACAGATTAATCTACATGGTTAGTTCGGATAGGGACGTTGTTGTGTAACTCTTTTGATGAATTAAATGTGGATCAGTAATGAATGACATTTTGAAAAGGCCAGGATTTGAGATGAATAACAATTTATGATGTTGTTAGATCACTGGAACCATATCAAATGCATTACCATTCTGTCATGCATTCACGGGTAGTGATACAGTGTCGGCCTTTGTTTGGAAAGGTAAAAAGACAGCATGACAGGTCTTGAATATATTTGAGAACGCCAAAGAAATATTCAAATCCAATTTTGAAGCACCCCTTGTCAAACCTTTAATCAATGTACTGGAAGAATTTGTTGTCATCATGTACAATCAGCAATGCGAATAGCATTAATGACGCTTGCCTTGATCCCCTCCCTTAAGAGCTGCTCTTGTAAGGCAGATTCGGAGACCTGGATTACATGATGGTCATTCATTGGGTCAGTCACTACTAGTATGCAAGTGGCTAACTTTACCCTAACCTTCCAGTTAGGGTTGAGTAAAAAAAAACGTGGATTTTGTGCCCCACACTGTACATTCTTGCCAGCAATTGTGCATCATGTCAAGAACTATTAAAATGTTGGTGTAATATAACTTCAACTGCTTCAGGTCCTGATTACCTTACATTGCTTTATGCAGCTATACACGTTTCAAAAGATTAATTCAGTCATGTCTTAAAACAGCTTTTGTTTGTATTTAAGCGCATGCGCAGTGTATGTATATATAAAATGGACCTCAAATTATATCATGTACCAAGTTCCTTTTTATTATTTTAGAAGAAATAAAAGTATTACCGAGGAAGGATGAAAATATTAGGAACAATTATGAAAAAAAGGCGCCATTTTGAAATAAGTGGCGGCCATCTTGAAAAGGGCCGAAACTTGAGTGGCCAACAATATTTCTTATTTCAGTAATAGTCAAAGAACCTTCATGCAAAATTTGGTGCTTGTATCCACAAGTGAAATATTTTCCCCACTATCCGCTCCGCTATAAGAAAACCGATCATGTGGACAATTGGTCTTTTTCAATTAAACCAGGAAGTAACTCTACACGAGAAATAACTGGTAATTCTGGACATTTTCTGAAATCACCATTTCTTGATCTGTAGTTCATTATAGTTAAAGCGTCATTGCATCGAATAACTTCCTTATTTTTCTGAATACCTTGGTCAAGTTCTTTTTCAGCTTTCTCTGTCAAGGACTGGCTCTCTGTGCTTTCAGTTAAAGCCGATCCCTTCTGTTCTTTTATTTATCTTTAAGTTGAAGACCTGCTTTATGCACAGGGACACAATTTTTTTCTTCTTGTTCTTTGATAGCAGTCAGAACCTTGTCAAAGTCCTCTGCAGTTGTACTTTGATTAACCTTTCTGTAATTTGGAAGAATGTCATTCTCCAGCTCTTCTGTGTCAGATATAATTAGCTGCAACTGTTGTTGAAGACTCTCAATAATATGAATGATGGCATGGTGTTTGTGTGACCCCATGAAGCATAGTATACAAACATGTGTCTTAAAATCTTCGCAGTACGCTTCACAATGGTTATTTGCATGTGTGGAACAGGTAGGTAGGATAACAGTGTCTTTTTTCTTGAAGCGTATTCAACAATTTCATGTTTTCTTGATTTGTCAGCCATGTGACTTGGTATGCAAGAGATGCAGAGGTCCACATGACAAAGATTACAGTGATTTTCCACAGGATTTTGACATAGTTCACAACGAATGACATCCTGACCCTGGATAGCAGCCATATCTGTTGTAAAAGGCACATGATTTCATATTTTCATATTTCCTTACAGAACTGCAATGTAAAACCTGAAGTATGATTTTGCAAATTCACAGACATTTAAATGGGAGGGTTGTCCAAAAATAAAATTCCGTAGACTAAACACACATGTTTAAAAGATGTTTTTCACAATTTAACTATTGTATTTTCTTCCTAATGCTTTATCGACCGATTCGTAGAATTTAAAAGGCGTAATGAATTTGATTTTTTTTTTTAGACAATTAACATTTTCGACGAAACGTTGCAGTTTTCATAACCATATTTTCAGTGTCTGTATATGTCATATAGAATATGATCTTAAAGTGCACGTATTTCATGAAAAGTGTCAAACATTTCACAAATTCAATTGACATCTTAATGTACATGTACATTGTCATTTTTCACTACGAAAAATAATTGTTTTCACGGGTAATTTAAGATTTTTTGCATATTGCATGCAATTGTAAGATATACCTTTAGGTACGTAAATCACTGATATTCAAAGCATACATGATAAGTTCTGCAAGGTATAAGGGAAACTACCTATTTGCATATGCATATTATGCCTCCACCTTCCAACTTTAAACCAAGTTGATATGTAATTTGACTTTTGTTAAAGATGCCCCCCACCTCCCTTCTGCGGTTGCTGCAATACATCTTATATTCATCTTATTTGCAACTTAAATACCCAAATAAGGTTTCCGTATAACCTCTTCTCCTCAACCAAGATGCTTTGCATTTTCATTTTTGTGAAAAATGGACAACCAACAACCCACCTCCAGATGATATTGAAGAAGCTGTGTAGTTGTGGCCATTTTCAGAATTTTTTGATCTCCTTTAGAAGAAGCGACCCATATAAAGAAACACAAAAATGATCAAATTTTAAAACTGAAATGTATGATTTTCTTCTGCCAAATGATAGTTGACAGCCTTAGATTTCATATCTAAAAATAAATGTATATTTGATGTTTAATTTTTTTTACCCCAACCTCTTTAAACTTATAGATGCTTGTATTCGTTCCCCGTCGCCCTCTTGGTGCAGTGGTAAGAGCGACAGCAGAAAGGGCAGTGGTAAGAGCGACAGCAGAAAGGGAGTTGACCCTTACCTCGCTGGTTCGAATCCACTGCGGGATGTAGACACTGGTCCTTACGTTTAGACCATGTGAACCGAGGGACCATTTCGCAGAAGATACTAGCACAAACAGATTCCTCCCTGGTCAATGGGCGTAAGTGAAGTGTATAGGAGGAAATTTGTAGATCTCCACAGGAAAGGGGTGGTGTCTCCATAGGAGTGAAAATTTTTCAAGAGGGGAGTTAAACACAATACATGGTACAAGCAATCTTCAACGCCCTTCTTTAGAATTTATACCTCATGAGATATTGCAATTACCAGGGGATTCTCGCAGCAGGGATGCTCTTGTTTGATTGTTTTATAAATTAATTAATCTATTTGCAAAAATAAATATGTGATCAAGTCTAAGTCATACTTTTTTTCAATTTCTGTTACGACTTCCTTCCCCTGGAGAAAATTGTACATACATTGACCAGGCAATATTCAACATTCCTCTTGAGAATTTATACCTCGTGAGATATTGC
>NW_026927301.1:20000-30701 GCF_032062105.1 Saccostrea cuccullata | reverse complement strand
GAACCTTCAAACCCCCCCCCCTCCCTCCTCACGAAATAGCATTTTTTTGTTTGGAAAATGGACATTGCACATCATTTCTTTTTTTTATTTTTTTTATTTTTTGCTTGTCAGGTTTTTTTTTTGAAGGTCTAAAAAAAATCTTACATTACCCCCCCCCCCCAGCTTTCAATTAGCTTCCGACGCCAATGAAATCCTATTTCGGGGGCGGGGTGGGTTTTGAGTTAGATTCAACTTCTTCTATAGTATCAAATTTAATTTTTTCCTACTATAAGTACAACATTAACTTATTTGACCCTTACTCTTACAAAAAAATGGGTCGGCCTTTTAATGAACATATTCAGTATAGTATAAATTTATGTCTGAAAAAAAGAGGCCGTTATTCCGGTGTTCCCATAGAAAAGAATTATGGAGTTTACATCAATGTATCGGGTGATCGGATCCGGCCTTCAGAAGTTCGATTGATAAAGTATTAAGGCGTATTGAAGAATCTCAAATAACCCGACCCGGGTGTGCTTAGTACCTAATTTTACCAACACTCTTAGCGAACACCACACCACCTAGCGTTATAATGCGGCACTAAATTTTGACGGTTTGACAACTTCCATTCGTCTTCATTGAATATGCTTCATTGTTAGCGTGATTGAATTAACATTCGTAGTAGAGATAATGCTAATAATTTATTTAAGAAAGTGTATAAGTTTAAAAGAAAGTAGAATGAATTTACAAGAATTAAGCAACATAGAAGTAAAGACAAAATGAAGAAGGATAAAAGTCAAAGTGAAATGTAATAAAGACGAATATGAAAACAATAAAGTGACATAAAATTACAATAATTACAAAGCATAAAGAAGTAGGCAGAATAAGAATAAAAGCAAGATACATAGACTTTTGGCGGTAATTCCCTTCCATACACTTTAACACTGATTATCTTTATTGTAACAGATGATTCCCGTGAGATCGGCCACGTCCGTAACTCCACCATTATAATGTCACTTTATTACTAATTATCTTTATTGTAACAGATGATTCCCATAGGATTGGCCACGTCCGTAACTCCACCATTATAATGTCACTTTAACACTGATTATCTTTATTGTAACAGATGATTCCCGTGAGATCGGCCACGTCCGTAACTCCACCATTATAATGTCACTTTAACACTGATTATCTTTATTGTAACAGATGATTCCCATAGGATTGGCCACGTCCGTAACTCCACCATTATAATGTCACTTTAACACTGATTAGCTTTATTGTTACAGATGATTCCCGTGAGATTGGCCACGTCTGTAACTCCACCATTATAATGTCACTTTAATACTGATTAGCTTTATTGTTACAGATGATTCCCGTAAGATCGGCCACGTCTGTAACTCTACCATTATAATGTCACTCTAATAATGATTAGCTTTATTGTAACAGATGATTCCCGTAAGATCGGCCACGTCCGTAACTCCACCATTATAATGTCACTTTAACACTGATTAGCTTTATTGTAACAGATGATTCCCGAGAGATTGGCCACGTCCGTAAATCAGCCAGACAGTACCTACTTCAGGTCCTACTGAGATCTCTAGACCAACCTTCACCAAACTTGGCACACCTGCTGCTGGGCTTTGACATTAGGAAGTCTGTTTGCAGGACTCTGCTGCAGGATCTAGGTGAGCTGAAAAAAGAAGTTTTGTCTAAATTTTACTTCAAGATGCAAATGATTCTAAGATCTACCATTGAAAATTGTGCACATTCACAAATTTAATTTGAATTTCTAAAACCAGGTATCCTTGGGTCCCCTAAGACCTGTCTACATGCGGTCCTGTCCCTGTTAGAGAGGGGGGTGGGGACACACTCCGGCCCCACCTGCCTGAGGGATACTCCACGACTGTCTGAGCTGGCCTATACAAACTCATCTATCTATTGGCTGCCAACAAGGAGACGTCGACGCCCACTTTACGATATTTACGTACAGCCAGGGACTTCCTGTACAGGCAGCTCCAGCATCTACCTTTCACTCCGCAGTTTTATAGTGAGTTCAAATTTAAATAAGAATTTTTGTATTTAGTGAAGAAAATGTTTTTAATAGAGAAACTAGTCAAAATTTGTTTATTATTTAATATGTAATTGTTTTTTTAGAACGCCCTGTAATGATTTCTCAGTCCTGGTTGCTGAAGCTGATAGCCATTGAACTGCGACTGACTGCACTGAACCGTCAAAGGTCACACACTCTGAGTTTAATGAAAGCCCTCCTGGATGATGGGTCAGAAGGTCAAACAGGTAAGGTAAGTTCAAAAGTCACACAAGCTGAGGTTAATGAATGTCTTGATCCATGTGTATTCAGGGGGTTAAAATGGTAAAGTCAAGTTTAATAACAGCCTTACAAAAAATCAAAATGATCTGATTTGCTAAAGAAAGTAATAAATGTGATTCTCACAGTGTTACAGCCATCATTAGGTGACAAAGCTGACCTGACGTATGACAGATATACAGAGCAGAGTCTACAGACATCTAATCTGTCTCAGACAGAAAGGCCATTCAGAAGTAAGCGAAGAACAGCATTAAAAATCTTTTAACTCACTATAGACTCTTTAATTTGTTCAAGTTCATATATAAACTGTGTCACACTTCATTTTCCTTTTCAAGGCCGCCAAGTGCGCAGGAAGTTGCTAGGTCACTTCTAAACGAAGTTGACTTTTCACAACGTTACCCTCCTACAATGAAGTTGGAGTTTTTTGAATTGTCGATGATTGAACAAGCCATTAAAAGTGTAGAAACTCTGACTGAACAGGACAATCTGTATTGTGATGTCAAACGACTTCACTGCCTACTGATGAACGAACTGAACAACTACCAGGGCAATATCATGGTGACTCAGAGACCTCGAGTTTTAGAGGTGAGATCGATATCCCAATTATTAAGCATTTAAGATCCTTACTAAATCCTCTTTAGGTCAGGTGATGTAAAGCTAGCTACACAGTCTCTCTTTCCGGCCCAATCTTATGCCATTGATTTCACTCTTCTCTATGATGGCTGTCTCTTTCATGGTGTCTTAATTTCTTTGATCTGCCCCAAGGCATCTTCGCTAGGCAAGGGTTTCTGATAGGCTACTCTCCTCATATTCACTTTGTACACGGCGTTGATAGAAGTTGGGATTTTTTTCCTCTAGTTCTGAATGGGATTCTATTGACCCGATCGACCTTTCAGCAATTGTTTTTGTAAATGACGATATTTGCATTTGGGATACTTCTTGACTCTCGGAAATGAAAAACACGAGTACATGTAAATAACGATCGATCCGTAAGATAACATACAATTGTATGAATTGCTATGATGTCATCCAATATTTTCAGTCTAAATATGTGATAAAGAATCTATATTGAAGCTTCTGATTTGTAATATAAATAAATATAACTCTCATTGCTTCTTAATTATTCTTGAAAAAAAAACTTTGATTTAATTTTTTTAACATGCATGTTATTTCTGCCGATGACGCAGTCAGAGTGTGCCTACCTGATTGATTTGAGATCACGTGACGTTTACTTCACCGGGTTCATGAGGAGAGTAGCGTATCAGAAACCCCTGGCTTTAGAAGATATCAACATTTCAATAAAACACAAAAGTTTTAAAGAATTTCAGGAAGTGGAGAATATTCTGCATCATGTGGTGCTATGTAACAGAATCCACCAGGAACTGTCCACCAAACAGCAGGCTCTGGAGGCTTGGCGTCAGGTGACCGAGGTTCTGTTGACCGCGTGTCCTGACGACCTACTGACCGCTGAGGACAGACAGACTGTACTGTTTGAGCTGCTACAGGACCTACAGAGAAAGGTAAAACAACATCTGTGTGTCTTGTTTACCATCCAACCCTGAAGTATGTGGTATTAATGTACAAGAACATGAGAATCCAACTAATGCCAGGTATTGGCCAAATTTCATCTGTATACTTAAGGTTAAAGTGTAAATCTTGCAAAAAGATGAATGGAAAAATGATACTGACACATTTTCTTTCTAATCACAATATTCATGTACAAATGTACTTGACAATTGCTTTCATTTCGGGAAAAGGGAGGGGAAATTTTAATTTTTGAGAGAAAAAAGGTTGTAGTATTGCATCGCTTGATAGTACATTTAATACGAATCCATCCATTATTTTTAGGTGACAGAAGATGATGCCTTAATTGACATTAACTGCCCCTGTAGCTGGGATTTTCCTGACTCTGAATACAAATCTACGTCAGTGATTCTGTCAGGATTCTGTCACCGACGATGAAACCTCACACTTCCTCACCATGCTGGACTCCACAGCAGGTCAAGGTCAAACAGGGTCATGGGGTCAAGTGTCAGGGTCACGAACCCAATTTGCTTCCTCCCTTCAACTGGTGCTCAGAGGAGTGATAGATCACATTCTGCTTTCAAGTAAGAATATATTGAAATATATGAATAGTACATTTACATACTTTTTCCCTGAAAAGAAATTTTTTCAAGTGCCTGTTCATAAATATCAATTTCAAAACTAATTCTTTTAGGTGGTGGCCAGCAGAGAGTAAGAGCCAACTTATATGGGGCCTTGCTATATTATCTACAAATCGCTCAGAAACCCAAGTCACTGACTCACACAGATACAGGTATGTCTAAGTAGATGTCACCTGTGTCTTATTTAAGAATATAATTCAAGTAAGATGTCAAACCTGAATGTCAACAAAACACAGATTTTCCTCTTACTTTGTGGCATACATGGATCAACATAAAATTTATGTATTTAGAATACATGCTCTTCAAGTGTTATGTTATATGAAATAAAAACATAAACTACCATGACAAAGGCTGATAATGATGTTTCCTTTTTCTGACAGAGGTAGGAGGTGATGGTATTGGGAAGAGGATTTTGGCCGACGCCCACTCTGAGTAGAAACAGCTGAGCTAGCAGGGAAAATGTGGCGACCATTCTGTCATACGGCGACAACTTTATGGACATGGTGTGTCGTGACGCGTGTGATGGACATGATATAGGAAGGGTAAGGAGGGAATCTTGATATCCTTGTGTATTTGTAGTTCCACTGATTTCATTTTGAACAGGTTCCAGCAGCGCATGACCTATATTAATATAATGTCTGTTGTAGATGCTGGGTCTATCTGTTATATTTGACAGGTTGTGAATGTAAATTTGGAAGTTTGTAGATACTGAATAAGGATTAAAAGTTTTGTAAGTATTGCCCAAGCAAACATACTGTTATCAGTGCATATCTGATTATGTTGTAGATGCTGGCTCTATCAGTACTGGACACCATTCTGTTTATGGACAAGTTCCAGCAGTGGATGACCTTTCTGTCCTCTAAAGGTTACCTCCAACACCTGGTGGACAGCCTTCTCCATGACGACCAGCCACTACAGACCCTTGTGTCCCCCATCCGCCAACTCAGAGTGCTGTATATCTATACCTGTCTAAACTTGTACGTCTTCCATTACTACCTTATTCTACCCCCACATTTGTCATCATGCATCTAACGAAACATTAATTTGTGACTGATTCAAAAATTTCGATTTAGCAGTATTCCATTGATTTTCAATATTGATATGAAATTCAAGGGCTCTGACATATATGAATACAGTGACTGTGTATTACAGACAGAATCAGCCGTGGGCGCCCACACCTTGTTACAGTGTGGAGTCATGCAGAGACTGGCAGGATGTGTCTTCTTTGACCTTCGATCTGACTTTGACCGATGGATGTGTCAGCTTAAAGGTCTAAAGAATCTTTACAGAAATCAAACATGTCCCAGTGGTGGTTTAGAGGTTAGCAGATAGGCGGTTTGCATATACCCTATGATTAAATTAGAGTGTCTCTAATCATTACTTTAGTAAATGTACTCAATATATGTATATGTCTTGATTGTTGACAACTTTTTAAATTAAATTAATCAAAACTAAATTCCACTGTAATTATGTACATGTAGTAGTAGTACATGTATAGAGTTTAACAGTTTACAATGTATAATGATCGAATTAAGAAAATCGTTTTTCATCAGTTACCATTGCATGAGCATACATGTAGTCTACATGTTGATTGTTGACCTTAATATGATGATTTCTACAGAGATGAAGCCGGTGTAGATACAGAGGAGGACTTCCTGCCCAGCCCCATGACTCGCTATCGTCAACTTCTCTTTGCAGCCCTCAAATTCTGTCTGGCCATGCTGACCTCACTGGGCATAGAAAACCAGGACTGTGGCAATCAGGTGCATGAATATTCTCTCCAGCTTTAGATCTAATGTTTAATGCAAAGTCCCTTGGACGGTTGGACCCATAACAGTATTTAGAATTAGTTGTGTAGAAAGTCTTTACATCAAGTAGAACTTATCACGTACTGTTTTGACTTGTGGGTATCAGTGTTGTTTGTTTTGAACATATTTCATTGTATAAACAAAAGGATTGGAAACAAGTTCTTTCAACAGAGTTCCTCTCCAATCATTTTACTAGTACCGTGTTAAGTTCCAATTTTATAGCGAGGATTTAATTTTGGCATTATTTTGGCATTATTAGCGAGGGTCATGAGATCGCTAAAACTGAATACCGCTAAAAATTAATTGTATTTGTAATTGCTGCTTTATTAAGCATTTTAAAATCGCTAAAATTACCTCTGGCTTTAAATAAATTACCATTTTTAAGGAGAAATCGCTGAATTTGAGTATCACTAAAATTTCCACTTATACAGTATTAGGCAATTGACATGTTCTTGAAGGCATAATCTCATAGGTAACTCAAAGATAGATTAGAATCGAGTAACTGATACATACATTTAAGAAAATATATTGTCATGGGAATGTAATTTTATGGGTAAGGATGACCAACGAAATCCACAAACAACAGACCCCACATACATTTTACAGAATTGTTCACCATTCCTTGCTGTTATATAGGTGATGCAGTTTATCTTATCTCACGGAGAAGTTTTCCACGGAATTCTACGAGACAGACAGCCCAGTTTAAGTCTCCCTGCTCTACGAGAACTTGCTCTAACTACAGCAGTACTGACCCGAGCTAACTCAAGAGGTTTGTGCCTTTATGGAAGTAGATTTTTTCATTGTGACATTTTTATTGGAAGTATTGTTTTTCAAAAGTTTAGTTATAAAATGTTCAAAGTATATATGTATCTTCATTTCTAATGTTTTACAAAACATGCATTCCAGATGCGGAATTTGATGACCTTGACCCAGCTGGAATAGTGTTGAAAGGTCAAAAGGTCAGGATTGAGAGACAGATGTTGGCTTTGATGCCAAAGTACTGTATATCTGAGAGAGTAACAACAACTTAAGTTACTGGATGACATCTCAACCTCGGGGGAAGGACTTGATTTATATCGGAGTGGTATTTTTAGAAGTGTCCTCCAATGTGACCTCCTACTGTCGAGCTGTCATCTCAACCTCAGGTAAAACAACAAATTTAAGGACATATCTTGTCAGATTGATCAATTAAGTGTTGATAAACCTGTCAGAGCTGTCAAAAAAAATTTGAAGTTGTAAATCTTTCAGTTTAAATTTATGTGTGTAAGGGGCCAAAAATTATGTTGTTACCTTTATAAAGTGTCAAAGCAGATAAAACTTTTATAAACATTGTTGAGTACTGGGCATTAATAATGATATCGCAAACTTTTTAAACTTTTTAGCTTTAAACATACACACAAAAAAGCCTCAATATAAAAACATTTTTAAAAAAAATATTTAGACATCTGTTATCGCACAAAAAAATTTAACGTCCAGGGGCTCTTGCGCCAAAGGCACTAAAATTAGTAGTGCGCCAAATATTCCTTATTCTTTCTCAGAAGCATTTAATTACCATATTGTAAATGTTAAGTAATATCAGCATCAGGAAAACATATTGTAACTTTTTGTAATGTCAGATTTTTTTTTCAATTTATAGGACCAACATCTCAGTTTTCCCGAGTTCTGTTCTGGCCGAGTCTGGATGAAGCCCTTTCTAGAGATCTAGGAAGTATTGATGGTAAGTTATTTATAGCACTAGAAGTCAGAGGTCAATACCTGTTATATTGAATAATTTTCTTTTCTCTGATTGGCTGAGAACCAACAATGTAAGAAAAATAATACGTTATACCGGACGTCACCTTTTAGGTCAATATAAGAAATTATTGCAGGTCAGTATGATAAATCATGTGACCCTCAAGGTCAATTTCAGGAATTATTGCAGGTCAATGTAATGAATTATTGACATGTTCCATTTTTTCTGTTACAATGTGTTCTTGTTGAAATTTCTTGTTAAAACTTTCAATTAAAGCAAAGAAATAGTCAGTCTTTTAGGATCGAGTTTGCTATCATTTAATTGTGTGATAAGATAGATATTGCTATTTTTTGTAGTTAATACGATGATTTAGACACCTGAGGAGTACAATATTCACTGAGCCCAAATATTGTACTTTGAAGAGCTAAATCATCGTATTGACCTTAAAAACAGCAATAATTGTACATTATTATATAAAAGGGTGGAGGTCTTTATTTTTAAACATTTCTTGTTTTAAATGTACATGTAACATATCTTGTTGCAGACACTTCATTCCTGAGTAGCAGTACAGTCCACTGGCCCCCAGTCTAGGGGTGGTGGTGTACCAACTCCGTCAGTGTGCCAACCACTTCTGTGTATGAGAGTCACAAGCAACATCTACGTAAGCTAAAGAGTCTGGCTGATCTTAGTACAGACGACCTCAAACAGGTACAAAAATAATAATAAAATCAAAACATAACGTACTACAAAGGATATGAAATCAGAGTAGGTTGTAACTTTTCATCATTTAGAATATACAGTGAAAACTGTCTAATCCGACACATGAATAATCCGACACACTGTGAATTCCGACGTTAAATTTCTTTCCCATTTTAGCTTTTTCCTTGTTTTTGACACTGAGTCATCCGACACCCTGTCTATTCCGACACAAAATTTGTCTCCCAGTGCATGTCGGATTAGACAGGTTTCAACCACTTCATGTCTGTGTACGAGAGTCACAAACAACATCTACGTAAGCTACAGAGTCTGGCTGACCTTTAAGTACAGATGATCTCAAACAGGTACAGAGAAAATGATTAAATCAAAGCATAACATACTACAAGTGATATGAAATTGGAGAAGGTTGTAATTTTTAGTCATTAAGAATATATGTCTTTTTAATATGTATATTTATTTTTGTATTATAATGTTTTTAATCTGTTTATTAAGTTTTCTGGAGTAGAAGAGAAGCTCACATCTCATCAGAGACAGAAACTCTCTAAAACTCGCCTCACCAAAATCGTACAATACAAGGAGGAACAATTAACTGCAGTACTTTGCTTGTATCCTTTATGAATGAAGCAAAAATATTAGAATTTGTGCAATGTAAACTTTTTTGTTTGAAGTTGAAGCTAGCTTTTTTTGTTTTAAAAAAGTTTTGGCAAGTTCTTTGTATTTTCAAACATGAGGATAGGTACACTGTAGAGGCATTGAAAAGCAAGAACAAACATGATTTGAAGTAATCTCCCTTTACTATGCTGCAGACATCTTGAAGAAATGTCTGTTTATGTTGTGGTGCCACCTGGAGTATTATTTTATTCACTGCGTTCCTGTCAATCAGCAGACATCTACGTATCAGACTCGCAGACACACTCAACTCAGGAGGCTTCAAGGTTAGTCAGGATATTTATATCTCATGTCTTTTTATGTGGTACAAACTAATTTTTAGCTCACCAGTGAGCTGAAAGCTCAAGTGAGCTTTTCTGATCACCCGTTGTCCGTCGTCTGTCCGTCCGTCTGTCTGTCTGTCTGTCTGTCTGTCCGTCGGTCCGTCTGTAAACTTTTCACATTTTTTACTTCTTCTCAAGAACCACTGGGCCAATTTTAACCAAACTTTGTACAAAGCATTCTTGGGTGATGGGAAATTTAAATTGTAAAAATCAAGGGCCAAGTCTCTTTCCAAGGGGAGATAATCAAGAAAATACAAAAATAGGGTGGGGTCATTAAAAAATCTTCTTCTCAAGAACCACTGGGCCAGAAAAGCTGAAACTTATGTGGAAGCATCCTGGGGGTAGTGTAGATTCTAAATTGTTAAAATCATGACCCCCGGGGGTAGGGCCGGGCCACAATAGGAAATCCAAGTTATACATAAAAATATATAGGAAAAAACTTTTAAAATCTTCTTCTCAAGAACCATTCGACCAGAAAAGCTGAAACTTATGTGGAAGCATTCTGGGATAGTGTAGATTCTTAATTGTAAAAATCATAACCCCAGGGGGTAGGGCGGGGCCACAATAGGAAATCCAAGTTTTACATAGAAATATATAGGAAAAAACTTTAAAAATCTTTTTCTCAAGAACCACTCGGCCAGAAAAGCTGAAACTTATGTGGGAACATTCTGGGGTAGTGTAGATTCTTAATTGTACAAATCATGACCCCTTGGGGTAGGGCAGGGCCACAATAGGGAAACCAAGTTTTACATAGAAATATATAGGAAAAAACTTCAAAAATCTTCTTCTCAAGAACCATTTGGCCAGAAAAGCTGAAACTTATGTGGGAGCATTCTGGGGTAGTGTAGATTATAAATTGTAAAAATCATGACCCCAGGGGGTAGGGCGGGGCCACAATAGGGAAACCAAGTTTTACGTAGATATATATAGGAAAAACTTTAAAAATCTTCTTCTCAAGAACCATTCGGCCAGAAAAGCTGAAACT
>NW_026927301.1:0-17500 GCF_032062105.1 Saccostrea cuccullata | reverse complement strand
TTTTATTCCATAATAGGGTACGACTTGATCCAGATGGCATTATATAACACTGAATACTTGAAAATGAGAAATACAGTGTACTTTAATTGAGCTATGCTTAATTTATAACCTAACTATAAAAAATTTCTTTGGATTTGTTTAAACCATTGTTTATTTGTTTGTTTGTTTAGGAATACTGTAAGTCCAGGACCCACTACAGTTTTGTGGAGGCCCTCATAAGGAGAGTAAGAAGACTTTTGAGGCTCAACACAGGGAGCTGATGAGTTATATAAACAGACACAGGTGGCTCACTACAGTGAAATGATTATTGTCTATAAAATTTGATACAACTTTTTGATATTTAGTTCCACTGACAGTGGGCTCATTTGGCTGATATCTCATGGAACTTGCAGTGTTAATACCTGTTAAAATCATTTTTGACCATGTATTAAAGATGTATTCCAAGTGAGATCTCGCGAGAGTTGACCAATATTCATTCAGTTCGAACCGGAAAGCCGTGCGAGGTAGACGTGTTTGAGTGGCCGAGCGGCGGGTTATACGATACGACTTTCCTTGTTATTTCTCCTAGCCCAGCTGTTTCGACATTTCCATCTTCTATCTAGAAGTAAGTGTTTTGTTGTTTATTTATTTATGTGTGCATGTTTTCGGGTTTATTTTTGTCTTTGATTCATTGCTCGTGATTTTACGCGCCAAATTTTGTTCATGCACACATTTCTCGAGTCGCGGAGTATGTTTACTTGTGGTGCTATACAAGTTTTACTTGTATTTGGTTTGTGCCACGTAACCCAAATGAAAAAGAAATCTAACAAAATACTTTCAAAATATCTTCAAAACACTACCAAATCATACTTTTATATTTTCTTAGTATGTTTTGAAAGTGTTGCATTTAACGAAACATCAATGCTATACTTTACAGGATGGGGTGGCATGGTATTTTGTTAATGTTTCATTACAATGTTGGTGTTTTATTAATGTTTCATTACACTCTGCAGAATGAAATTGCATTTTGAAAGTGTTTCATTATACTTGTCTGCATCAAATTAATATTTTGTTAGCATTTCATTTGATTAACAGACATGTTAAGGGTTGACTTATCTAAGAGCAGTAAAATCTTCCAAGAACAACTTTATTTATATCCTGTGTTACTAGTTTTGCGCCAATTTTCAAACCACCAGCACTAGGTGAAACAAAGAGATTGGTGAAGGGACATGTAAAGTGTTAGTATATATACTGATCCCTGATTGGAAAAAGCAAAATCAGGATGAATCTGGATATAACAGAGGTATTTATTTATTGCATGACATAAAGTTCTTTTAAACTGGACTACAGTTAAACCTTCAGTCTGTGAATGTGGATGTGTATATGGCCTGTTTTTATTGGGTTTTTGTTCATTTTAAGATTGATCGACCTTTAATCCATATACTACCCAGCTTAGATCAGTTTTACGCACAGGGTTAAATGAATTATAATTATACTTGAAAATTCTGTGAAAATGTATGTGAATGGAGAAATGGTCAATGGATTGAGAATTATATCTCTTACACCAAAGGATTTCACTGCAGAGAATGATTGATATAAGAGAGTGATCATGAATACTTGGTGTTTTTTAATGTTGGAATGGTGTGCTTTTGTCTATTGAACAATAATGTCAAACCTGGAATTCAAAATACTGTGAAACAAGATGTTTATACATGTAATGTTTCAATATGAGACTGTGTTTAGATGTTTTCAAAGACTTGTGAATTTGCTAATTATAATTTTAAAAATTCAAATTTAGTGGTTTATTGATGATTTGTTACTTATGCTTTGTTAGTATTTTGTTAGAGTGTTTTGTTAGCCTCATTTGCATGTGATTTTCTATACTAATGGAATACTATCAAAACACAGTGTTTTGTTAGTAGTTTGTTAGAGTTTTAGTAGTATTTTGTTAAAGCGTTTTGTTAGTAGTTTGTTAGAGTGTTTTCAAAGTAACTTGTTATAGTGTTTTGTTAGCTCATTTGCATGTGATTTGCTATACTATCAAAACACTTTCAAAACATATGTTTTGTAAGTAGTTTGTTATAGTATTTTGTTTCCCCCTTTTTTTCATTTGGGAAGTTTTTTAGATTTTATTGGTGTTATACAAGCTTGTCTTGTATTTTGGCTACACCTTTATGTGATTTTGAGAATGGGTGTTATACAAGTTTAATTTCTTGTATTTGGTTTAATATTGAATATTTAAGGGTGTTATACAAGATTGTCTTGTATTTTGGTTACACCTGTTTGTAATTTTGAGAGAAGTGGTGTTATACAAGTTTTTCTTGTATCGGGTTGTACACCACTGTTTATGAGAATTGTTATACAAGATTGTCTTGTATTTTGGTTACATGTTTATGTGATTTTAGAGTTATGGTGTTATACAAGTTTTTCTTGTATTTGGTTGTACACCACTGTTTATTAAGGGTGTCATACAAGCTTGTCTTGTATTTTGGTCACACCTTTATATGATTTTAGAGTATGGCATTATACAAGTTTTCTTGTATTTTGGTTGCACACCACTGTTCAATTAATGGTGTTACACAAGTTTCTGTTTTGTTTTTGGTTTACATTATTCTGCAGTATTTAAGAGTTGTGGTGGTGTGCATGTTTTTGTTGCACAGTAATTGATGGAATGTAGTAAGATATTTATAGGCGCTATGCAAGTTTGTTTTGTATTGATCTATATATATAAGAATCAATATTTAAATGTGATGTTATATAGTGGTATCCTTTGGTGTTATGGTGCACCACTTTGGTCTTAATATAAGTGGGGTTATACATTGCCTCGTGTGTTGTTACACTTTTGTGACATTTCGAGAGCTGTAGTTTTTTCTGAATTTGTAAATATATATTTTACAGTGACTAGTATTTTGTATTTCCGGAATGTGCACTAAATGTATGTAGAGGGTACAAGATTAGGGGTTAGGCATTCTCGGCATAGTTAAATATTTTGTGTATGCCCTTTTTATGATAATGGGATAGAATTAAAATCTTATTTCATTTTAAGGATATATTAAGATGATAATATATTTTGATCCATTTGGTTCACTTTTTTGCTGTGTGCAGGATTTACATTGAGTGGTTTATAATTTGAGCATGTTTGGTTTGTAGATATTTTTATTTTTGTTTTCTAATTAATGTGGAATTTAACTTAACATTTAACTGCATTTTATATCTATTTAATAGATGTCTATAGTTCTGAAGCAGAGGCATTCACTGTTGGGCAAGAATTTGCTACCCTTAGCATTGAGGTTAAAGGATTTGGCCACAGATATTCAGGACGAGAGGGAATTGGCAAGATTGAAGAAGGAACATCCCCTCACTAGATATTCCTTAGAAGAATTAGAGACTGAATTCAAAAGCCTCACGGGGGAAGAAGCGAAGGAGGTGTTGAGTCTAGTTGGAAAGCAACGGGATATCGATAACGTTCGTCTCCTGATGCATGTTGCTATCTGCATGGCAAATGATGTTGGGGCTCCTAAGTCAACCCCAATTGCTAGGTCATCTATTCTGGTAGAACCTGGTTCACGTCCCTCGACGTCTCAGTCTGTAGAATCTCGGGAGGGAGAAGTGTCTAAAGAGTCAAAGGATGTAGGTAAGGGCTATTTAAAGCTTAGTGATATGAGTACAAGAGTGGACATGTAAGTTCAAGTTTTTAATGGTGGTTTTATATTGTAGAGAAGAAAAAGGATGACATTGAGACAAGACTGGAAAAAATGGAATCAGCTATGAAGGAAGTGACAGGGAATACAGATAAAGAGGTGAACCTGGCATTAAAGAACATTTCTATTTTGGCAAGCAGGCCTAAGTTGACAGTTCCTGCAGTTATGTTAGCTGCGGTTGAATCATTAGTCGATATTGCAATTTCCTCTGGTCATAAAGAGGCTGATTTTTATGCGAAGGCTTTGCAAACTTGTAGGAAATTTGAAAATAATCCTGATATTTTCGGTTTGTGTCAACGTTTGTTTGGAACAGCAGATGATAAGAAAATTTCTTCTGTTGTGGCGGAATGGTCAAAAAATAAAAAGTATTTAGACGAGAATAAAGAATCAAAGGAAAATGTAAATTCAATGTCTTCTGCAAGTTTCGCAGGTCCTCAGGGGTCTAATTTTGTACCCGGTAGTCCAAATTTTCCGTTTTGGCAATCTCCCATGGGAGCTTGGCAAGGTATGCCTATGTATGGGCCAATGCCGGCTAGGTTTCCTAGACACAGATCTTATGTTGGAGGTGCATGTTATTATTGTAAACGCCCAGGCCATATGGTGGCCAAGTGCCCAAAGTTGATGAAAGAGAAGGATAAGTAGGCCTATAGTGTAAAATGAAACATGAAAATTTGATAGTGGCATGTTAAAATTTTTTGTATGTCATTGTTGAATCGTCAATAAACCTGATAAGTATGTATTTGGCTTCACATTTTTTAGTAATTTCAACCATCATCCCAAAGGACTCTGATGCCTTAGTGATTATTTCACGCGGGTTGAGGGTTGAATTACCTCTCCTATTATTTTACTTTCAGATAAAACGCCAAAAATTTTGTCCAGTTGTTCCAAAATGGGAATTGAAAGCAGGTTTTTTAGCGGATTATGAAGATACATGTATGGTATATAAGAGAAATACATGTGCAAGATTTGTAAACTTAAACGGAGAGGTAATTCACCCCTCATCCCATGTCTTTGTATCTGCAGAAAATGTAGTTAACAACAATATATCTGTGGATATGTCTGATTTGCCTTTAAGGGACCCAGGTACTTTTGTCCCAGGAGGCATTCATGATTATTTGCAAGAGTGGGAAAAATTAGATATTTCTGGTGAAATGCGGGATTGGTTAAAAGATGGAGTTGATGTTCAAAAATTTATTAAACCTTTTAAAGGTAATTTTAAAGGGAAATCGTATAATTCAGACAAGCCTCCTATGATGTATATGCAAAATTCTGCTGCTTGTGAAAAATTTCAGGAATTTATTGTATCAGAATTAACAGCTAGTTTGAGAAATGGGTCTTTACAATTGCTTGGTAAAATTGGGGAGGTGGATCCTCCACATTTGGTTATGCCCCTTACTATTGAACCCAGTAAACCTAGGTTATGTCATGATGAGAGATTTCTTAACTTGTGGATAAGACATTGTCCTTTCAGTTTAGAAACATTACGAGATGTTCCAAGACTAATCCAAAAAGATGGTTACATGACATCCATAGATGATAAGTCGGGCTATGATCATGTGTTGTTAAGTGAGAATTCTAGAACTTATTTTGGCATTCAGTTTGGGGGATATTACATGGTGTATAGGACACTTCCATTTGGTTTTAAAAGCAGTGCTTATATTTATCATTCTTTAGGAATGATTGCAACAGGATATTGTAGGCAGTTGGGTGTTCCAATTTCACAGTACATAGATGACAGGTTGATAGGTGAGTTAGAAACTTCTTATTATGATAGGAATCAAGGTTATAGGAAGGCTGAGCTTGCTCTGTATATTGTTTGTCAAGTTTTTACAAGACTAGGATACACCTTTGGTTTGAAGAAATGCATTTTTCATCCAGTTCAGTGTCTGAAGCACTTAGGATTTTTGGTTGATTCCATTAAACAGGCATTCATTTTGCCTAAGGATAAAATCAAGAAGTTTTCAGAGTTGAGAGAGTATTTGCTATCGTGTAGAGAACTTGAGGTTAGAAGTTTACAAAGATTTGCAGGAAAATGTATTTCTTTCTCTTTGGCTATCCCAGCTGCAAAGTTATACACTATTGAGGTCAACAGATCAATTAGTTGGTGTTTAAGAAATAGTAAGGCAGTGATTATGGATGTTTTTTAAGGTGCGAGTTGGAACATTGGCGGTTTATTGATTCTTGGGAAGGTTACGTGTCTTGGAGAGAGGAGAGACATCTTCAGTTACCCCTTTTCACTGACTCTTCTAGGTTTAAGTGGGGTGCAATGGTCATGTTGCAGGGGAAAGAAGTTGAGATGAGTGATTTCTGGTCTGTGGATGACTCGAGGCCTATTCATTTGAAAGAGGCTTCTGCTCTTTATTGTGCTATTGTGGCTGTCCAAGACACACTGAAAAATCATAGGGTAGATGCTTATGTCGACAATACAGCCCTCGTTAGGGTATGGGAAAATCAGGGTAGAAGGGACATTAGTTTGAATAGAATAGTGAAAGATTTGTATCAGGTCACTTATATCAGCAATATTGATTTGAAATTGCATTACATTCCATCGAAATGTAACCCAGCTGATGCCCCATCTAGAAAACTTACATTCCTGGACTGTATGCTTACTAAAAAGGTGTGGGAGGTTGTTCAAGAGAAATTTGGTCCCCATTCAGTTGACTTAATGTCCTTAGATTCAAATGTGATGAAAGATGAATTTGGGAAACCACTTAAACATTTCACACCATATCCTACACCCTTTTCAGCAGGAGTGAATGTTTTTTCTCAGAGGTTAGAAAATGAAGAGAACCCTTATGTTTTTCCCCCATTTGGACTCATTTTCCCATTATTGAAATTTTTGAAGTCCTCTGGGGTTAGGGTATGTACTATGGTAGTTCCTTTAACGTCCCCAAAACCTATATGGTGGCCATTTTTATTATCTTGTAGGCATGACAGTGTAGTGTTGGGTAGAAGAGGTGATAAAAATGTATTGTTGATACCATCAAAGCAAGGTTTTATTCCAGATACAAAAGGTCTTGTATGGGATCTAGTAGCTTCGAGACTTTCATTTTGATTGTTTTATTTTATAGATCTTGACAATTGGAGATTCTCAGAGAAATAATTGGCAGATTTCTGAAATGGATAGAAGATTCAGGTATCTGAATTCATTAGTGGATGATACTAAGTACGGGAAACAAAAATCTTCTTTAGAAAAGGAGTTCGGAAATTTTTTAAGTGAATTTTCTGACATTAAGATGTTAGATTCATCACCAGAAGATATTTGTAGATTCCTAATATATAAAGATAAGGGAGGGAAGACAAAAGTGCATGAAATAAATTGCAGCTTTGTGGGTGAAAAGTTTGGTGAGTGTGGATGCCCTTGTAGGTTATCGGCAGGTAGTGTTCAGTCTATTTTGGGTAAATTATCAAAATTATTCGAAGCGCATGGTAGGGGTAAGCAGTGGGACCCAAAATCTGGTTCTGGTAATCCTGTTGGTAGTTTACAAGTTAGAAAGTATGTGAAAGCTATTCAGAAAGAACAAGCTCAATCTCATGTTAGGGTTAGGCAAGCAAAGCCAATTTTTATTGGGAAGTTAAGGAAAATTGTTATGTACATTGAGGAACAGTTGAAGTTAGCAAGTGCTAATGTAGATAAGTTTGTATTTCTTAGGGATAAGGCATTCTTCTTACTTCAGTTCTTTGCAGGTGACAGGGCAAATGACTTGGGTCAGGTCCTTATTCAGGAAATAAAAGCTTTATCGGGTAATGCAGGACTTTTATTTTGCCACACAGTAGGGAAAACTTTGAGTAATGGGAGAGATAATATTTTTGCAGTTCAAAGAGTTGAGGATCTGTTGATTTGTCCAGTTCATGCAGTTGAAGCTTATGTCTGTGCAGCAGAGCTTATGGGGTTAAACATGAGTTCAGGGTATTTATTCAGACCATTGGGAAAGAATAGGTTGTCAGTTTTGGATGGTTGTTTGTCATATTCAGTAGTATATGAAAGATTAAAGTTCTATTTGCAAAAATTGAATATTGATGAGGGAGAAACCCCCCACAGCTTGAGAAGAGGTTGTGCAGTGACCCTTTCACTTTCTGGTTCAGCCGAGGTTGAGAAAAGCATTATGGGTCACATAGGATGGTTTTCTAGCCGAAGTCTAGATAGATATAGTGAAATGAAGAATTTGGTTGATGTTGGTTCTGTTTCCAATTTATTTGCACAAGTACCAAGCATTCAAGGAATAGAAAATGTTTATAAAAGTTGTGGTGATTATGATACACTCCCTAAAGCATTTAGTTGAACATATATGTTAAGGACTATGTGAGTTATATCTCACCTGCTATTGAACATTATGAATTGCAGTATTTTGTTCCAATATGCAAATTTAAAGAGATTGTAAATGTGGAAATGTTCAGTGCAACAAACATACAATGAATTGTCTTGATATGGTTTGAAATAAAGATAGTGCATTTAATTCAATATGTAGTTTTCATTTTTAAAGTATTTACAGGGTTGTGTAAGGATTGGGAAATTAAGTGGTTTATTTGAGTATTGGGAAAGGGACCACTTAATTGGTGAGCTTGTTGTCCTAGATCTGTTAAACTATATGGGTTTGTTCCATAATACACTGATTCTTCCCAATCCTTACAAACCCATGGTCAACTGAGTGAGATGTCATTTGGAATAAATTTATATTCCAAGTGAGATCTCGCGAGAGTTGACCAATATTCATTCAGTTCGAACCGGAAAGGAGGGTGTGGTTGATGGTGATTTGATTGGCATATTACAAGTCTGACTGTTATTGTGTGTTTGGACTTTGCAACAAAGGCGATTTGAACCAAAAAAAAAAAAAAAAAAAAAAAAAAAAGGAAGTGAATCTTATTCATTTGTTCCATGGGCATACACTGATTCTTCCCAATCCTTACAAACCCATGGTCAACTGAGTGAGATGTCATTTGGAATAAATTTATATGTGAATTAAAATGAAAACATCTGAATCACGGATTTCTCATCTTTGTTTTGGGTTACATGTACAGGCAAACCCTGTTATCTTGCACCCTATGAGTCCCAAGGAATCCATGATAAACATAGAATAAAGTGGTTAATTAATTTATCTCGGTCAACATGGTCAATTAAGAACTTAAATATATCTAGATTAAAAGGATGTACATGTATTTATAATAAGATATCAAAAGACATATTATTCTAACTGCATCAAAGTACTGAACAGTATAATTACTGTAACTCTTCACTGTGAAGTACATGGCAGCTAGACCGTCAAAGTGAAAAAATGTACATAATATGTTTTTCTTCATGCTCGCAAATCAACATGGTTTTCATTTTGAAATACTGAGGTTCTCTTTCAAAGATACGTTATATTATTGAGAAGTCGATCATTTCAACTTTGCATAGAATTTAAACAATTATTATTAAAAAATTTTCATTTATAATATTATACTTTATAGATTATTGAAAATATTTTCACAAACACATATGAGCACTAGAAAGTGCACCTGAATTAAACTACGTCATCTTGCGATTTTGGTTACTGGAAAAAATTCTATAACAACATGTCATTATTTAAAACATTGATTACATGTATTGGATTTTCTTCACTATACCACTGCCCCACTCAGATACAAAGAGGTTGTCTCTGGTGTCTACACATAATCCCCATGGAAACTTTAGATCACAGTTATCGATATAACAGAGGAACTGTCCATCCTGATCTAAGATGTGGATACAGTTGTGGTTAAAGTCTGCTGTCAGGATCTGACTCTGGCTGTCTGTTGTGATACCGACTGGATTAAATAATCCCTTGGTAGTAGAGGGATGACCAGTGTATCTAAATCGGAGTTTTCCTGCCTGATTAACCACCACTACTGCACTGGCATCATAGTCAGCCACACAGATATCCCGGTTCCTGTTCTCACTGATGTATTTACTGAAGTAACCAGATGAATACAGAGGTTTACCTTCACTATCAAACTGAATGGTTTGTTTCTCTGTGGAGCCAGAGTAACGGACAACTTTTGATTGTTTATTATCATCACTGACCATGATAACCAGGAGGTCACCAGAGGAGGTACTACAGACATTGTAAGGTCTCCACCCCTTTCGTCTGATCACTTCCTGTATCTGTTTATTTTTCACTATGTTAACAGTTCTTGTATCACGGTCAGTATAAACTAGATCTCCACTCCTTGTCACTGCTATGTCCTCTGGTCTGTTCCCAGACTTGGTTTGTATTGACTTCAGTAGTTTGCCCTGGAGGTTGTAGAGTTTCATGATTTTGTCTTGTCCACATGTCCAGATTTTCTCATCACTGAGACAGGTAACACTGTATGATCTGTCATACCCAGTGTCTATGGTGGTGATGAGCTCTGGTTCATCAAGCAGAAGTTTGACTGGAGGACAGGATACAGCTTCTGGTGTCTTCATTGTGTAGCCATGTTCTTCTGTTGTAATGGATAATGCTGACAGTGAACCAAACATTTGATGGAGTTGTTCTGTATTGATCTGATGAGGAGAGAAACTTGGTAATGAAACATTGATTTTAGGAGGTAAACTTCTGAATTCAGCATTCCTTGAATTGTAGGCAGATGTTAGGGAGACATTATTGGAGTCCAGTAATTTCTTTAGATCAAGTATGCTCTGTTTAACACCAGACGTGGTCTGTTTGATTTCATTTTCCTGTTTATTTAGAGCAGCCAGGTGTTTAGATTTCATCTCATCAATTTCAGATTTTTGTTTGTTGACAATGATGTTAATTTCTCTGTGCCAGTCTTCTCCTTGTTTGGTGACAGCTGTTGTCAGTTTCTCATAATGTTTTTCCAAATTAAGTTTTTCAGAGTTTAAATCTAATGCAATTTCTTCATATGTAGGATATATTATTTTTTCTAGTTCTTTCAAATCATTGTGTAAAATTTCTTTTATAAAGCTGGGATTCTGTAAGACATTTGTTAATTTATGCCCATGATGTTTCCCAGAGGAGATGCAGGTAGAACAGACAGGAATATCACATTTCTCACAATAAAGTTCACAATGTTTCTCGGTGTGGTTTGGACATTTTGGGTAGTTAACGTCAGGAATAGCGGTTCTGTGTTTGTATGGTACAATATTGTGTCTTTTAGATGAATCAGAGAGATGTTCTCCTACACAGGCCTTACACAGGTTAATCTGACAAAGTTCACAGTGACTCTGTAATGCTTCTTTTTGACACAGGTCACAGAGGAGGAGTACTTGAGCTCTGTCCAGGGGGTCCATCACTGGGGCTTTGGTTAAAAAATCAGATGACCCTGTAAATGGAGGCATGGGTCACTGACTAAAGAAATGTTACGCAATTTCAAATAAATAAAATAGAAGAGTTATGTTTTGCAATTTGCAGGCCTGCCTCCCCCTTTTTCCCCAACGTAACTTTTACTATAGAAAATGTCTATTGAAGAGATGGTTGCCCCCCCCCCCCCCCCCACTTTTTACAACAGTATATACATAGCAAGGAAATATAGAAAAAAATGGAAGTTTGCCTTGAAAAAAGTTGGCCAATATCAACCCCCCCCCACACACACACACCAATCTGATTAAAATCAGATCCTTTGATCCGCTCCCGTAGATCGCTACCTTTTGTGTAGCGATCTACGGGAGCGG
Source organism: Saccostrea cuccullata (assembly GCF_032062105.1). Taxonomy (NCBI): domain Eukaryota; kingdom Metazoa; phylum Mollusca; class Bivalvia; order Ostreida; family Ostreidae; genus Saccostrea; species Saccostrea cuccullata. The sequence goes on along the minus strand of NW_026927301.1, from coordinate 6,190 downwards.
ATCAAAGGATCTGATTTTAATCAGATTGACACACACACGAAATAGGATTTTCGAGTTTGGTTAATTTTCAATTTTCGTTTTTTTTTTTTTTTTTTGCTTGTCAATTTTTTTTAGGTAATTAAAAAAAAATTTCTCGGTTGCCCCCCCCCCCACTTCAAAAACGATGCTACGTGCCTGTTTTGTTAGAGAAATTGTAAGACAGTGTCGGTTTAGAAATAACAGGCAGGATCTATTTGTAGTTTTAAAATGGCATGTAAACTTTTCTTATGTTTGAAAAAAAATCAGGAAAAAATGTTAGATAACAGTCAAAACAGTTCAGTTTTAACAAAGTTAAGAATATCGGCTCACAGGCTTAAAATTGAAATTGGACGTTACCAAAAAATACCTAGAGAGGAACGAATTTGGTCACTTTGTCATCACAACAAGATTCAGGATGAAATTCATTTTCTCCTTGTATGTCCTCATCTTAATGTACAAAGACTTGAACTCATACACTCTAAAAAAAAGTTTTACTTGTTGTTTTTAAAATAAGATATTAGATTGAGAAAAACTAGTAATTATTAGTAATTCATTTAGTCAGAATAGTCAGTAAATGACTATCATGGTTAGTAATTGTAAACATAATTAGTAATAAGGATGAATTCATTTACTTATAAAATGATTTACTAAGTATCAATAGAGTTACTTAAATTATAGGAATTGTATTACTTTAAGTTAGTAAATGTACTACCTCATTTTTGTTAAATTATTATTACTTAATTCAGAGATAATAGGCTTTCTATTTACTAAATTTTATGAATTATTACTAAGTAAATGTAATTCTGAAATTAATTAAAATCTAGAATATTATTACTTAAAAGAATACTAAGTAAATGAAATACTTATCATATTTACTAAAATCGACATTATCTACTAGAAACACTGCAAGGTACCCACCCTCTGACATGTGAGTACTACTTACAGATTTCTTTATCAGAGTTCCCTAATTGGGCCCTCTGAATGGTTAAATAGAAGGAATCTACTTATGATGGAAACAGTTATACTTTCCATTTCTTTTGCCAATTTCTTTGTAACTGTTTTATTATATATAACAATAAAACATTTGATTCCAACTTCGAAAGACTTAAAAATTTAATAAGTTGTATTTTTTTAAGGACCATTTTAAAAATGGTTAAACATTTCAAGTACTTAATATCGCATTTTTATTAGTGTGACTTTTTTTTCACATGAAGGTATATTTAGATGAAAGATAACTCCTCCTCACAGACAATATTAGTGATAAGACTACCATATTTAATTAATTACTGATCTGAATTCTCCTTGATTTAGTAAATAAATTTTTGTTTTAAGTAAATCAATTAAATAGAATTCAAACATGCAAGATGTGTTTGTGAAACACCTATGCCAATGTATGGCAACATAGCAAAGGTTAAACTTTTCTGAAATGCAAATTTAATTATTGGGATTTCTTGATATCTCCAAGGTCAAAAGGTCAAGGTTATTGGTATCTAATGAAAGGTCTTGCTACAAAAAAATACATATGTGAAATATGGAAACACTTGCCTCAACCCTTCAGAAGTTATGGTCAAGGTTACCAATTTTGAAATGTAGGTCAAACTCCAAGGTCAAGGACAAAGGGACAGAGTTGGTGGTACCCAAAGATGGGTCTTGTCACAAGGATGAACTATGTTAAGTATGAATGCACTAACCCTAATCCTTTTAAAGTTACAGTCAAGGTTTTCTTTTTAAAAGTGGTTCAAACTCCAAGGTCATGGTCAAAGTTCTTGGTATCCTATAAATTGTCTTCTCAAAATGATTACATATATGTAAGTATGAAAGCACTTTTCCTTACCGTTAAAAAGTTATGGACAAGGTTAAAGTTTTTTCACAAGGATGGAAATCTCCAGGGTCAAGGTCAAAATTTCATAGTTGTTGGTATTCAATGAAAGTTCTTTCAACAAAAAATATATATGTGAAGTATAAATGTCCTGGTATTTACTGTTAAAAAGATTTGGATAAAGAATAAGTTTGAATTTTTTGTGTATAAGGTCTTGTCACAAGGAATACACGTGTGAAATATGAAAGTTATAGCTCCGCTAAATCAAAAGTTATGGGCAAGGTTAAAGTTTCTGCGGATAAACAGAGAATCAGAGAGACAGCTAGATAGATAGACGGAAACGACAAAAACTACACACCCCCGAAACTTCGTTTACGGGGGCATTAAATTTTAATTATATAGTAAATAGTGGTAAAATGTAAGTATTAAAGACCAAGTAAAGTTATTACTTATATACACAAATTCAAGTAAATATAAATTACTAAGTAAAACTTTTTAGTGTGTAAGTAAAAAAAATTTTTAAAATACAAAAATCAAGTAAAACATTTGAATCTAGTAATTGACATATATTTCAGTAATTGATTTTAAATTTTAAGTAACTGCTTAGTAATTATCTATTACTTATCTTTGTTATTTCAAGTAAAAAATGACTACTAAGTAAAACTTTTTTAAGAGTGATAAATATTTGTAAAATTAAATGTAAAAATTTTCAGTCTCTATCTTATGATAATCAATTTTATTGGCTCATGACTAATGAAGACCCAGACATCCTTAGATCACTTGCTGGATTCCTTAGTAATTTACCTTAATTGAAGATATTGTGATAAGCATAAAAAAAAATTATATACCTCTTTCCCAGTTTCTTGCCTTTAACTATATATATATATAAGGCCGAAGGCCTTCTCAGAAGATTTGATCACGTACCGACCCACTTCAATTCCCATTGAAGTTTATAAACTTGTTATTTATTACTTATATATACATTTGAGGCGGAAAATGATATTTTTTTATTGCTTTAACCGTCCGCCGTAGATTATGACGAAATGTTGGCCCAGAAACGGACAAAAGCATAACAAAAAGTAGTTCCTCCAAGTTCATCGATGTTTAGTTTAATATACCAAAGATAACACTGATTTTTTTCATTCAATAATTGTTTGGCACAATAAAAAACACATTTCGTTATTTTTTTAAATATAAAGATTTGTTAATTGTAAAAATCAACACAATTTCCTTCCGCGTGAGGTGATTTGCCTCGATTGGAAATTCGAACGAAGAGAGCATGTTTGCCTAACTTTTGTTGATGGTGATTGTGCAGTTGTTGAAGGTAGATTTCGTCAGAATTTCTGTTGTCATCATTCTAGAAGAATTAGTAGCCGATGTAGATTGGATATCCACTTGGGAATAGGTCGTCGAAGGTAAAAGAGGCAGGATGAGATCGGCGTTTGGAGGAATTTCGGGAGTAACTTGAACAGACTCAACAGGCGCAGGCACAGGTACGTTCAAGTCAGAAGACGAAATAGTAAAGTTCGCATATGCGGAATTTGTCAGAGATGCTAGAACTGTAGAGGCTTTTTTCTTTTGGTAAACCGATAAATCTCTATTGTAGGACTTCAAGGAGGCTTCGGATCGATGACCAGACATTAACATTATTTGCCTTGCTTCAAATCCTGCGTCGTTCATGGCAGATATTGCAGTGGCACGGAGACAGTGAGGTGTATAATAATTTTGGCATTTGGCGGATTTGGATATATCCTTCATGAAGCATCTAAAGGATTGTTTTTGAAGAGGCTTTGAAGTGTACCAGATGTCACAGGCACTTGGACAAGAGAGGGCATCTTTCAAGCACACATTAAACAGTTGTGTTGCTCCTTTTTCTGTTTTGGACATAAGAAGACGAAGCATTTTGAGAGGACACAAAGGGGAATCTGGAATAGCGTAGAGGCGTTTGTCAGCAGGTGCTTCGTCGCTTTGAAGACCCCCTTGAAAGTTTTTCTGCTGAGTCTCGTGCCGGAGAACAACATATTCAGCATCGCCGTCGTTACAGAATTTAAACGAATCAAGACGCAATTGATGGTGAAATTCAAGACCACGAGAAACAAAGAACACAGACAGATTGAACCAGACACACTGACGGAGCACAATGGGTGAAAAAAATGCAGCTTTGAAATAAGAAGAGATTTTTTCAAGATCATGTGGATTTAGAACAGTTTTGTGCATTGTCGGACTTGAAGCTCCGCTTTGTGTGATAGCTTTGAGCATCCCATCAAGGGTACGGTTTACAGATTTAAACATGGTGTCTTGAACAATATTTATAGGCCGTCCAATATCTTTTCAGGTGCCTATTGATTGCGGATCTTATGTTTTTCAGAGTATTCTTGTGATAGTGCTGCGTTTGAACATCAATCATATTTTCTTTACGTTTAGTGCATTCCTTTGGTTTGGCCTCACAATAGAATTTTCGCAAGTGTGATGCCAGGACCTCAGGTGTCACATTATCAAAATCAAGGGCTTCATGGTAGACTTCAGAATGCCAATCTAAAATTATCAAATAACTATGCTAGAAAGTTAGGAAGGGCTGTGTTTTTTTTTTAAATTCAGTTTTAATTATTGTAAGATTTTTAAAATATAATTTTGTTTACCAAGTCTATTTTAAGGGAAAATTTCATACTTTATCTTTTTAAATATTATCTAGGCCTACCTTGAAATAATTTTATAGCCCACTTTGTGTTCATTTTTGTAGATTTTGACTGTCTTGCATCTTCAAACTGTTTTAAATCATTCTCAGTGAAGGACTTGAATTTTTTGGGCACAGCTTGGGTCTCTGGAGGGGGGAGGCAAGTGAAGGCACTATCTAACAATTTATCCTTCATCTCATTCACATTCTCAATAGAAGATACAGTTTCCAAATTTGTCATATCCAAATTTTCCATAATTTCATCCTCAAAGAGTTGCCATAGCTCTTCACAAATTTCATTTTCTCCAACATCAAACTTCCCATAATCAGCCATGTTTCATGTGTAATTTACATGTAAAATTTAGCAGCAGACGGATTTCATTTTTACAGGGTTTTTATTTTGAAGTACTATTTTTTGAATTTTATTCAAGGAAATAAATGATATATGTAGATTTTTTAATAAATATCACAAAACAAGGCTTTGTTTGATATGTTTTATTGTTTTTAGATGTTTGACCTACTTTATCATGTTTATAATATTTACATGTAGAAAGTAGTACTACTACATGTAGATATTATTACGCCAAGTGATTCGGCCATGTATTGACCTTTGACCTCTGACAAACTTCATACAGAATTGAAGATATTTTCTCTCTGTATGTTTATATAAGGGAAAGATACCACAAATATATATATATATATAATATTAATTAATACTCATGTTTTCTTATTGATTTTATCATTTAGGAATGGTCTAGTCTCGATCTTTACGTCATGTATAATAATCATGAGATTGTTTTGAGTGTGTTTTTTTTCGAATCAAAGGACAAAATAGGGTAACAGCCGAATCTGGTCCCTTATTTGATATAGAAATTGGAACATTTGTAAAATTGTGATAGTTTGTAGTAAAGAAGTTCAAATGATGCTTACTTTAAATCAAGCACTAATTTTGATTTAAAGCTTACATGGAAGCCACTAGAGGGAGCAGAAGTAAGACATTTTCTCGATTTTCCTCAATTCATCATAGTTGGGATTCATTTCTCTTCGGAAAACATAGAGCACAAGCTTGCCTATCTGAGATTTTTTACACATAAACTGCATCTGATATCAGTGTATAAAACATATAAATTTGGTATATAGGCAAGCGCGTGCTCTATGTTTTCCGAAACAAATGTGCTGTACAATTAATGAAAATTTGCATAAAAATGAGAAATTTGACCTATTTCCTGACCTCATTGTGACCCCTGTATATTCTAAATCTTAAAACCAACACTAAATTTGTGACAGGGGTGACTAAGGTTTGTATGGTTAAATTGTTGAATCATTCTGAAAGTAACCAAAAATCGGGGGCCAAATACGGGTCTTACACTATCTTGCCCTTTCTGTATAGGTTTATGTACTCTGTTGTGAGGTGTGTTGTATTTGTATTGTTTCATCGTGTCCATTATTAGTAACATTAAGTTTCTTGAACATTCCAGAGTGGTCAACATGTTCGGCAATTTTCTAGAACATTCTTGAACTTTGTATATCCAGAACTTTCCAGTAATATCATGTACTTACAACTTCTAGAATATTCTAGATTTATATTACTGTATAAATACCCTGACAATTTGATGCATAGATACGATTGTCATACAAGCATGATTGAGGTACGTATTACTGGGATATAATTTCACTGG
>NW_026927300.1:0-29964 GCF_032062105.1 Saccostrea cuccullata | reverse complement strand
TATCCATGTAAAAGGGAATTTCTTTGTGCTTTCTATATTAATATTTCTTCACTTAGGGCAGTTATGTTAGTTCAAGAGTTGTTGTAAAATGTGCTTTATAAATAATAATTAATTTCATTACAACATGTATTGGTAACAATCCTCTGTTAAAACTAATGTCCAAATAACTGTATCTCACTTCTATTCTCAATGACCGTGTAGTGTAGGACAGCACCGCGAGAATTCCATCGGCATCGAAAGCAAGTTTTTTGACTTGCCTAGATAGCCGAGCGGTCTAGCGCGCTGTTCCTTCACTGCTAGGAGACAGATTCCGAAGGTCGAGAGTTCAACCCCGGGCTGGGGCGGAAGTGGGTATCCATGTAAAAGGGAATTTCTTTGTGCTTTCTATATTAATATTTCTTCACTTAGGGCAGTTATGTTAGTTCAAGAGTTGTTGTAAAATGTGCTTTATATATATATATATATATATATATACTTTTACAGTCTAAAAATGATTTTCTTTGATTTTGATTTTGTATTCGTATTTCTTCGTGCTGTTTTATTTTTAACCGAAGAGAATTTGATTTCTTACAATACACCCTGATAGTAAGGTTAGATTATCGGCAGTGTATATGTGCAAGTAATCCGTTCTTTTTTGTTGATGTTTTTTTAAGTTGACATGGAAGAAAAGAGACAATTTCGTGATAAATAATGATTCGAAATCGAAAAATTAGAATTACATAAATCATCTTGCAACAAGAAGTTGACAAAGTATACTTATATTCATTTCTTAGAATTTCAAGTATACTTATATATGGTATTTTAGGAAGGTACGTTTTTGCAAAATATCAAATTGCCTCCAAATAATAAAACCGAAATCGATTACTGTATAAGGGGAAATTTTCGCCCACGTTTCATTTTCGCCCCTTTCGCCCTTGTCTGACGTGAGCGAATTTAAATCGGGGCGAATTCAAAGTAAACTGTATAATATCTTAAACAAAAATCTTTAAGGGCGAATTTAAAACGGGGCAAACTTGTTTTCAGATGTGAAAGGGAGAAAATAACCCTGTATACAGTATTTTGATTATATGATTAGCAATAATGATATCAAACTCGCAAGATTTTTTTTCCAGTTATTAAACAGATCCAATCATATTGTTGCAAGCAATCAATTTCAGTCTTTCAAATTTTGAAGAAAAAAAATATGCTTTCTTGTAAAACGTTTTTGAAAAAGTATTGACGTCTCATGCACATGTATATGCACAGTCTTGTAATACATTTATTACAACTTATCTTTTCAAGATATATTTTGAAAAAAAAATGAAATTTTTGGGATCATACAGATGACATAGTTGGGACATTATTGTATAAACAAACATAAATCACTCATTTAGAACAAATGAAACAAATGAACTTCCAAAAATAATTGATAATATATTCAACAGTCGCCAGGAAGCCCTTTTGAAGCCCGAGATAAGCATATCAGGACATTGGGTCTGCGGATAATTACGGTGTTTAGTGTTACTGGGTGGAGGTTTTGCCATGGGCCTTTCTATCTCGGGTTGAATATAGGAACTAGTGAGTGTAGGATCACACGTTCACACTATTTCAGGCCCACTTTATCATGTAACCATAGCTATTTAATCTGATTTTATTCATTTTTTGATTCACAGTCATTGTTATGATTATTAACCCTTAATATAAATATTGATATCAGCCTAACAATTAAGAGAACATTAGCCTTATATACATTGTACATTCTTGACGCTGTCTAAATAATACAGTAATTCTAGATGTTCATTCCCCTCCTATTTTCTTATTGCTATAGTAATTGCATAGAAGAAATTATCCAATGTATACTGTCACATTCATTTCCTTCTATTAGTTTTCTTTTTCTCAAGTAACATATAACCTCACAACGTCGAACTTGAGGTATTTTAAGGCAATTCCATTTCTTCCCTAGGCTATACCCTGTTTCATTCTTGCACCCAAATCAATTATCATATTTTAAAACACTATTTGTGGATAATTTGTTGCATGAATAATGTACACTATGACGTGCTTAAGCTTAAAATAAAATTCCAATAGGTTGCAGTTCATGTACTTTAAAACCCGTATCATTTATGATGGACATAAAATATTAATACCAACTCATCTTTTCGTCGGCTCTTTTCAGTCCCCAACAGATCAATTAAAAACTGGTCGAACTTAGCTTCTTTTGTATTGTTCATTACCTTAAATATTTATTCTTATTTCTTGCTCAAATTCGTTTATTTCTCTTTACGTAATTATGCAGGAGACATATATTTGCTAGCTCACAGAACTTGCATATTCTGTTAAAACTGTTTAAAACTTCATTTCGGATAATAGTTGTTTGTTGCAGGTACAATTGATCTCAATAAGATCGGTCGTTAGCAGAGGTTGCACTTACTGAAATGAAATCTAGTATACAGATTTATCAGATAAATATCTATATTTAACAGATAAATATCTAGCTCAAGTTCTGTTCTGGGTACGATCGCGCCATTTTTGACAGAGTTATGCCCCTAGGACGTAGAATAATTTCAATTATTTGCAGTTTATCTTCATTTTCTTCGCAGAGGTTGCACATACAGAAATGAAATCTAGTATACAGATTTATCAGATAAATATCTAGCTCAATTCTGTTTTGGATACAATCTGGCCATTTTTAACAGAGTTATTCCCTTTTGGACTTTGAAAAATTTCAGGGGGGGGGGGGTAGGTGTTTTACAAGCATCTCTTGTTACACATTACGACATTACACTGCCTGTGTAACGAGTAAACGTGTAAAACGTGTAAAAAGTGACCCCCGTAAAATATTGACCAGGGGCTCATTTTTCTACGTAGGAAAATGACCCAGGGTCAATATTCTACGGCAAGTAGGGTCATTTTTCGACCGTAGAAATGCATTCCAGACCAATTATTCTACGACTCCCGGCGATATTAAATTGACGGTAATTTCGATACCTTAAACCCTGAAATATTCCTTAAAACAATAGCTGTTGTAATGTTTACTCGTTACATAACCGTTTCTACCTTGAATATATTGTATGGAAGATAAATGTATATTTTATTGTATGGAAGATGAGTGTACATTTTATGATGCCTTAATTTTAGTTAAAATCACAAAATAATATAAGTAAACACTATTAATTATAAAACACGCTCTATGTTGTGTGTTCACGTATTATCTTTTCTTACTTGAATATACCGTTCACGGTAGCTCAGTCGGTAGAGCGCTCGCTCCGTGATCGGGAGGTCGTGAGTTCGTATCTCGATCGCGACTGACCCAGTCGATAAAATGGGTAGCAACTGTTCCTTCGCCATGCGCTCATCACTTTGAAGTGAAAGTTGCGGGTCCTTCGGATGAGACCTTAAAAACCGAGGCCCCGTGTCAGCGTTGGCACAATAAAGATCCCTCACTGCTCAATGGCCCTGAGTGCCGAGTAAAGGTCAAAATTTGAAGCCCTTCACCGGCATACGGTGACGTTTCCATATGAGTGAAAAATTCTCGAGAGGGACGTTGAACAATTGACAATCAATCAATCAATCTTACTTGAAAATATTGTCTGAAAAATAAGCGTATATTTTATGATGCTTTGATTTTAGTTTAAACCTCAAAATAATATTGGCGAACACTATTTATCAGGAAACTCGTGTACGCGTACGTATTTTTAACGAGGCCGAGTCTAATTCGAGTGCGCATCACTTTGCGCAGCTTTTTAATTTCATGCTGTCATATGTGTGACAGTTCACCTTTGAGAATTATATTAATTTCAATACAAAATTAACATTATCTGTAACTCCTACTGATCTGAAAATGTGATTTTACGACAATTATTGGAAAAAGAACGTTGAAATGACTCTAACAACGTCACCATTTTCGGATTTTGTAAGCAATGCATGACGTTGAAGAATGACGCATGACTCGCTTGTATGTTCAAGACGTCCATGGGTATTATACTAAAAGCTGATGACATAACTTCATCAAGAAACATACTAGCAATCTAAAAATTGCTATTTATGCCGAAAAAATTGTATGCACCGATAATTCATCAGCAAAAATATGTATTTATACCGTAATATGGCAATTTTAGATGTATATAGCTTTGAAAAATAAATTTAATAATTACTATCTGGACCAAAGGAGATGGTGAACTTTTTTGAAATCTCACAATTTGGTGACTTTTTACATTTACTTTCATTCAATTGAATGAAAAAGAAATCCCTAGGGCAGAAGTACAAAAAATATAGAAAAAATGTAATAATTTGGCAATTTTCCAACAAATTCCCATAGGGTCCAATAGTAAAGTTTGACAACATTTAAGATGGCCCCCAAGAAATCGGGTGGTAAACATTTGTTTTTTTTAATTCGTAAACAATAATTATAACAGTAGAAATTAATTATCAAAAAATTATCAAAATCCCTAGGGCAGAAATAATTAGACTCGGCCTCGTTAAATTAAAATACTCACAGGTATATAATAACAAACAAAGCGTTACGTAAAACGTGTTTGTTTCCTATAATATTTTAACCATACAATTATATGAACCGAAAAAGAAGAAGTTACAGTTTGGGCTTGATCGCGCCCAAAAAATTTGATATTCTTAGAAAGTTATGAAATTGGCTTTAAAACTAGTTGAGTATATGAATATGATAAATTATTAATTAATATGGTATGAAGGAGGACCATTCTGGAAAAATGACGTCATTAATTTGTTACATTTCTAAGTTTAATGCAGAAAAGCCTCAGAATGACTCATTTCCATGCTAATTTTCCTTTAGAAAATAGTGCCTGCCACTGTCGCCCACTTCGGATTTTGAATATATTATGTAAAATGCTCTGAAAAATCACATATCTTTAAATCTTTGTGAGCGACAGTGGCAGAGTATGTTTTCTGAAAGAACATTCCACTGAAAATTGATGTCTTCTACAACTTTTGACGAAAATACGGGAAAATGCACACGTTAATGACGTCACAATTAGCATTCAGGAGGTCAAATAAGAAAAATGATTTGTGTATTCTTTGCGCATGGAACTCCTATAATCCAGAAAGAATAAATTTTAAATTCTTGTATCATTTTCATATTTTAGAGATATACCGGGCTTTATTTGTATTGAAACTGTACCTTGTTCTTTAAACATTATATACAATGGATATTTTAATATTCGATATATTAAAAAAGGTTTTATGTGATACATATAATGATATATACAAATATGAATTAGGTGAATTAGGTGAAACAGTACAATTTTTAAATATATATATTTACATCCACTGAATATTTTCTCCTTTATTTCTTTAAAAAACCCAATTGCGTTAATCACTACATTTACGTTAAGAACTACATTAGGTATGTCGCCTGTACAAATTTCTTGACCAGTGGCTGTTTCATCAATGAAACTTATAAAGACGTTCGCATCATTAATACAATAATTAATCTTTTTAATTGTAATTTAAATAATTATTTAAACAGATATAAATATAGACAATAAAATGTCTTTCTTTGTTTGTTATTACTGGAATTAACGGTCCCAGCTATTGCAGAAAAAAGTTACATAACCCGCTTACACGGGTTATGTATTTTTTCTGCAACAGCTGCTTCCGTTAATTCCAGTAATAACAAACAAAGAAAGCACTTTCTTGTTTAAATAATATATGGCTAAAATACGTGTTAATTTGGCAATCGATTTAGAAGGTTATCTTGACTTGACAGCTGTGCAGGTTTTATAACGATTTATTTTCCTATTAATAATCTATCATACTCTCTGCACTCCATGCTATAAAATCAACGATATATACACGGTACCAATTGAAGCTATGACAAGAGGGACAGTTTTAGACATGAAAATATTCTTTATCAAAACTAAGAAGTTTATTTCGCCCCTCTAAAAGGAAATATGGTGAAAAAAATCGTTTTTGTTTGCTGTAATTAATGTAACATTGCTGTAAACCCAATAGCATTGGTTGTTCAACAAGTCTTCCTCGTTGCAGACTTTCCTGATTTTTCTATATAAAAGTAACGAAAATCTAGTGCCATATTCGTTCAAAACTATCTTCAACAATGACTTATACAACTTTGATTGTAGTAATAGTATCAGCAATGCTTAACATTTGTATCTGCTACCCTCTGAGTCAGTTCTATAGTTATGGTTTAGCGGCCGGAGACAGCGAATTGCCAGCTAATGACGACAACTACACTTCTAGTATTCCAATAAGTGTGTCTTTTCCTTTCTTTGGTTCCTCATACACCTCAATTTACGTAAGTAAAATTCAATTATTAATTCTACATGAATGTTCGTTTGTAAAAATAAAGTATACGTACTTTTGAAAAATTTTGGAAAATTTATTTTTCATTTAAATTATTGTGTTTTTTAGCTTTATTTGTCTGTTTTTCATTCCTTTTTTTAATGTTTCTTTTGAAAGAAGGGCAAAGAATGACTGCACTTAAGCTATGAGAGTTGGATCCCAATGATTTGCGCAAAATAAAATTCCAAAATTCATTAAATTTATGTTTTATAGGTATTAAACAATATCGTAAGAGCAGGTTTTGGTTTATTATAATACATGAAAGTATTAAATAATGCCGAGCGACACTAGCTTTTGAAACAGGGGTCTAACAGTTTTGTCTCATTTCTATTGTTATTCATATGCATACCAGTTTTCAACGACATTGTTTACATCGAGCCGCAACTTGACCATTTTTCTCATTTGCACAGAATGTGTATTTTAACTAAAACTTATACATATCCGAAGGACAATGTGGGTCAAGTTGCGGCTCATATCTAATTTTTAAAAAAATGTACCCAAACTTCGCTCGAGATAGCTTCTAAATTAGCAGGTTACGAGTTTCAGCCCATGTGACCCCTTTGATATTATAATCACTTTTCTCACGTGACATTCAAGTGTTCGACACGCTTTCATTGTGTCAGTCGTTGGAAAATTCTTTTCATATCTACATGTATTTCAATCTTCAAAATATTGAAGATCCTTGCGTACATTTTATTAGCGTTTTAAAGTTTAAGTTGATTTCTTTCACAATAGTGTTTTTGTTCGGGGTATTTTAAAGGAAAAAGGTATTATTTTGCTGATTACATGCTGTACATATAGCAGTGGCGGATCCAGAAATTTGAAAACGGGAGCCCGACCAGTTTTAGGTCAGGGTAGAAGCCCACAGTCATCATTAAAAAAAAACTTTTTATTTTTACGTTACTAATAAGTCCACAATTATTATTCAATACGATTAAGATAAAGTGAAAATGTCATTTTTTTTAATACACTGTAGGTACAAACACTTAATAATTTTAAGATTTAGTTAATTCGCTGCTTGACAGCAAATAATACATGAGCAGTGAAATTTTAAGCATTCCAATTTTATAAGAACGTTAGATAGAGAAAATTATGCAGTGCTTGATAATGTAGAAGCCGAAATTCATTTTTTCAAATGCATTGTCCTTTGTACTCTGAATACCGATCAAAACTTTTTTTGAAAATTAACTCTGCCAATAATCAAATGGCAAGGTCATATATGGATTTACTGTGTGTACTTATTTCAGATTATCCTATAGACAGGTTGCAAATTATTTTTCATTTATGCGAAGACAGCCCATTATGTTCAGAAAACAAAATGTATTTCAGTGTCATTTTCATCGACCAATAATTCTCAAAACAGACACTACCAACCTAAGCGTACAAAACGCATGCATATATTTATCACAATTGTGTTTATTTTTATAATTTTTTTTTCTCTTAATATTCTGCTCTTTACTTACTTACTCTACTTACATACGTGGATACAAATTAATGAAATTATATGCATGGTTATAAATCATTTATTTTTTGTACAAAATGAACACAAAACCCTCTTCTCGGTCTTTTTTTTAATATATCTATAATATAAATCAAATACGGAAAACCATGCGCTTATGATCCATTTCTATGCGATTTAAATGTCTCCGCCCCTTTGCTGCGACCTTAAAATCGAAAGCGGTCCAGTTCAATTTTCCGGAATTTATGGGTTAAACATGTTCTTTTCAATAGCGTTGTATGTAATTATTGAAATATGTATGACGAAAAATTATAGAAATAAATGTCAAAAGCAACTGCTTGCACATTAATCATAGATTAATTCAGCGATTTATTGTAATGTTAAGCTTCAAATGGGTAGCCGAAAAGGTTCCAAATAACGTCCCTAAGTGCAGTCATTCTTTTTCTTTTTAATTTAATTTTCTTATCTTATTAATTTTGTTTTTTTTTTAAATATTTTTTTTTAAATATTAACTTATATAAGCTTTTCTAAATCATTAGGTGAATAACAATGGCGACGTTACATTTGAGACTCCATTAAGGCAGTATACCTCACAACCCTTCCCAATAAATGGCTCTCATAGAATCATAGCACCATTCTGGACTGATATAGATACAAGATACGGGGGTAAATTGTGGTATCGCACAACAACAGACAGAACTATATTGCAAAGAGGAACGAATAAAATTAACACTCTCTTTCCTGATATTGTACCTTTCAATGCCACGTGGATGATGGTAATTACATGGAAGGATGTAGCTGCATATCGTTGTTCCACCAGTGGAACAATAAGCTGTCAACAGGTAACAAAGTTATATGAATACGGAGATTATTGAACTATAAACAGTAATGTCAATTTCCTTTTCAAAAACTTCATTGTTATAAATTGCAAAACGATTCGTAAAAATATTGTTTGGTGCTTCATTTACATAAAATATCTTTCATTGAATTATATATGACTTTATTTGCTATTTTGACAGCGGAATACATTTCAACTTGTTTTAATCAACAATGGTGTTTATTCATTTGTTGTATTTAATTACAACAAAATCACTTGGACAAAATCTGCTCAGGTAACAAAACATTTTATGAGAAAATCATGACGCAATATAGTTTAAACTTAAGGCGTATTATGATATACATGTATTTGTTAAATTTACTAGTAATCTAACAAATTATATATTGTGTCCTCTATAAGGTGGGGTTTAACGCTGGTGATGGAGAACATTATTATTCAGTGAATGGTTCAAGGACAGACGCAGTATTAAATCTTCCTCAAATGTCTAATATTAATATTTCTGGACAGTTTGTGTTTAGAGTGGATCAAGCAAAAATAACCAATGCAGGTTTGTTTTTCGTTTATCCTTACGAAAACTTCTTATATAATCCTATTGTTCAAGAAAAAAAATCTTGTTCACGTATATAGCAATAACCTTGCAGATACCGTTGACGAATGTGCCAGTTCTCCCTGTGTTCACGGAAACTGTTCCATTGAATACCTTCACTATGAATGTATCTGTGATCCTGGATACACGGGTGTAAACTGTGAAAATGGTAAGAATTGGATAGATTTACACGTTATTTCAAGTGCCGAGTTCTTCAGATATTATCAACAATAATCAGCAAACTTCCAATGAACACACAATAAAGATGCAAAATATCAGAAGATATCAAAGTGAAGCATCAGAGTATTAAAAAAATGTACCATAGTTATGTTTCAAACCGTTAAGGAATGAACTTCGACAAAGCATTATAATTTTACAATATCATAACATGTATCATATTAAAAATGTATTGAGGAATTTATTAAAGTAAAATATCACTTGAAAGTTTTCGAGAACGTACTATTACAGTTGTGAAATATGAAAATATTAAATATTGTTCACTAAAAACGTATTAAAGTAAATAGGTATATTTGAGCCAAAGTAAAGTGTCATTGTTATACATAATAAAGTATAACAGTAAACTAGAATTGATTATAGTGAATTTTGTTGGATTCCTTTCTCTGCATTTATTGACGCATTAAGATAAGAAATCATTAAGACTTTAATGTCTGAAAGTTTCAATTTACGAAATACTAGGACAAGAAGCCGTGTTTTGGGAAAACTATTGAGATTCATAAAATTCGCTGCTTTATCCACATTTTCCATTTCTAGTGTATTATATTTAAAGCAAGAGATCTTTTTAAAGAAGGTACATGTAAATATGCTGATGTTTTAAATAAATTGTTTTTCCCAGAAATTGATGAGTGCCAAAGTTCGCCATGCATCCATGGAAATTGCTCTGACCACCTAAATCATTATACCTGTCAATGTCAGGATGGATTTACAGGAACAAACTGCCAGACAGGTGAGTATTTAATTGCAAATGTCTACATAATCATGATGATAAGGACAAGTGTAAAGTTTTTTAGAGAAAAGAAATGAAAAATTCACAGATTTAGGAAATGGATAGAAATACTGCAGACGGAAAGGTTTGCTCCCATTTTATTTTTTGCCCTCATTGCAGATTATGGTTACATAAATATAAAAATGGAAGTTTTAAATTGTATCAAGACATATTTCTCGTGTTCATTGCAATAGAAAACTTGTTTATCTTTTTATTATTTTTCACAAGAATTTGAAATATTTGTACAGATATGGTGGACGAATGTGTCAGCTCTCCCTGTGTTCACGGAAACTGTTCAAATGAATACCTTCATTATGAATGTTTCTGTTTTGGTGGATACACAGGCGTTAACTGTGAAACTGGTAAGAGTTAGGGAGATTATTCTTTATCAAAAATGATTTTTAAACTACATTGAATTCTTATATTGCAAAAACGGATAATAATATACGTCGCCATATATCGAAATGTCAAGTTGATTGCCACACAACTGTCTTCCTTTTTATGAATGGATTTTTTAATATAGTTTGCTTCATATGAATGCAAAAATAATACGATTAAAATGTTGCACAATGTACCCATGGGAAATCCAAAAAGTTGTTGGAAAACTTGATCTCAAAGAACTACAAATAAATTGTCCTTCAGAAATTGAAGCATCATTTAACAAAATATTTTTTAATGAAAAATAAATAGGTATATGAAAATAAATAAAGCTCTTTTTGTCGAAAAACAGCCATCTATAATGTAAGAGAGAAAGCCTGAGTTTCAATATATATCATTGGGAATTATTTCATAAAATATGACAAAAAGTTGTCTGTTTGATGCTATTGGTTTTGGTAAAACTTTCTGATTATAAATAAGGCAAATTACATGTGTTATAAGAAATAAAATGTGGCGTGATAAAAAAAAAGTAACCAGCTATAAATTAGCTATTCTATCATCATCATAATTTCTGTACAAGCACTTTTTAAAGTGAAGCAGTTAAAATTTTCGTCAAATTAAAGAAAGTAAATTTCGGTTTACTTTGATGATCTTCTAAGTAAGGAACGGATCGAATATTTGATGACTGCTTAACAATCCAAATACATGTAGTAACATTTCGCTTTTCCAAACCTTAATATTGATGTGTAATCTCAGGGCAACCACAAGCAGTATTGGAACAAATAAATAAATACGTAGAAAGATATCAATCTGTCAATTTTGGAAATTTCATATCCAGAATAGAAAGTTGCCCGCGGAGAGCACCGTTTAGAGTGTTTACTCTAGAGTCGCGGAGGAAGGAGTTGATCCTTACTTCGCTGGTTCGAATTCCACTGCGGTCCAATGGATGAGACCGTATAAATCGAGTGTCCTTGTTGTGCTGCTGAAAAGAAATATCCCTCACTGCTCAATAACCCTGAGTGTCGAGTATGAGTCTTAATTTGTTGCTTTCCATCAGCAAGTGAAAAAAAATCCTTACAGGGACGTCAAGCAACAAACAACCAAACAAAACATTTAAAATATAGAAAAAAATCTCTGTGATGTTTTAACGTAACAAAATTCATTGATTAGATTTTCTTACTTACGACTGGTTGTAAATTTACTGGGCACCTTCACAATTATTTTTCTTATTTGTATATGATGTTATTTTTGAGACAATGATATTGAACGATGGAACTGATTAAAATGCATTAAAACATTTTTGGATAGAAATTGATGAGTGCCAAAGTTCGCCATGTATCCATGGAAATTGCTCTGACCACCTAAATCATTATACCTGTCAATGTCAGGATGGATTTACAGGAACAAACTGCCAGGCAGGTGAGGATCTAAATGTTTTAATTCTTAAATTGCATTGTAACATATTATTCTAGATCAGCATGATAGAAATATCAATGGCTCTATAGATATTAACGAGTGTGCTAGTTTTCCTTGTGTTCATGGTAACTGTACGGATCGTATCAATGGATACACGTGTAATTGTACGCCGGGGTATTCTGGAACCCATTGTGAAGAAGGTGAGTTCTTTATTCAATCAAACATAAGAAAAAAATGTGTGTCTTTTTTATTGTTTTATGTTTTTCATTTCCTACATTTGTCCAAAAAGACGTTAATTACATCTAGATAAAATACATGTATTGTATTTGATGATATTTAGCATTTACATTAAGTGAATCATTAGTTGAAACGTTTAAGTTGACTTTGATAGATATCAATGAATGCCAAAGCTCACCTTGTGTTCATGGAAACTGCTCTGACCTTATTAATCACTACACATGTCAGTGTTATGCGGGATATACCGGAACCAATTGTGAGATAGGTTTGTATTTAATAATTTTACATAAATTTTCTTCCTTTTTCGGATGCAGAAATTTAAAAAAGTGCATGCAATGTTTTACATTATTTTCTTTTCATCTATATATACAGATATTGATGAATGTGCCAGTTCTCCCTGTATACACGGTAACTGTACTGATCAAGTCAATGGATACACCTGTCAGTGTATACCTGGATATACTGGAGTCCAGTGTGAAACAGGTATTCTTTTATTCCCATACATTCCCTTTTTTAAAACATTGAATAATTTTGATTGAGTGAAACTGGATAAAAAAACAAATGAAAATCTGTTTATTTAATTTCACTTATATCCTTTTCATTATAGAAATTGATGAGTGTTCATGTTCACCATGTATGCACGGATCATGCATCGATGAAATTAATAATTATATTTGTGTCTGTGATACAGCATATTATGGGAGAGATTGTTCACAATGTATGTATTAATATCATAAATATCATTTAATATAAAAATATAGTTTTATGAAAATTTCTAGAAAAGTACTAGAAAGTCTTTCTATCGGTGTATGAGTACTACCTCTTGTTGAATGAATGCGGCCTTTAAAATATTTATCATATTTCAGTTAAATTCATCGACCCTGTATTATAAAACGTCTCTTTCAACAGAAAAAAACGTTAGTTTATTATTAATTTCTATTTTCTCTTTCTAGTTAACGTCTCTTACCTGATACCATTATTGATAGGATTACTGCTGTTGGTATTAGCTCTAGTTTTATTATTTCTATGGAAAAGAATGAAAAGGTACGATTGGAAGATTTTTTTTAATATTTCACAAATAAACAAGAATTAAAAAAAAAAGAATCATCAAAATAGCTTTTTTTAAAATGTTCTGCTAATGTACATTTGGGACATATGTATATATAAAATGAATTGATATTACGTGCTGTCATACTTGTTAACTTTATCATTGATATTTTATACATGCACATTGTAAGCAATTGAAATTGTTTCTTTTAATTATAGAGACAGCGAAAGTGAGACGTTTGGAGTCATTTACTTTAGTGATACACCTTTAGGACCTAGTAAGACATCGTTTGGAAAACAGACACAAAATTCCTCTACTTTTCCTACATTCATGGGATATTTAAATCTGTTATGGCGAAGAATCACAGAATTGACTAAATCAAGTGGAAAAATAAATGCAATTTCGAGCAATACCCCGGAAAACATACAACGTATGAAAGATAGTTCTGCATTTCAGACAAGCAAAATTCATCAGAAACGTGTAGATATGCCTAAGATTTTAAGTGTATGTGAAATAGACGAGATAAAACATTAACTGTACCTCATCCAACGTGTTTGTGAAGGTGTTATGTTGTGTTTTTCTGTCTTTGTTGTCAATCTATTTTTATTATGTTATCTTTTAGATATATCCTGAACAAGCCCAAACTGATTTCAATGAAATTTGGAAGTAAGATTAATCCTGAGGAGAAATAGAGACAATAATATTTTGAAAATGTGCATAAAAACATTGCTTTTGGTACCATAATTATGTAATCATCTCTCTCTCTCTCTCTCTCTCTCTCTCTCTCTGTTTGTATGTATGTGTGTGGTCTACTATATGTAAAAAGCTTTATGAAGCATATTGTTGAACGATTTCTGTCATATTGTTTTCAATTACGGGTGTTCATTTCAAGTTGTTCTGCATAAACCTAAATTTATTGATATTTGAAATAAATTTATTTGTAATGTTCAATGATGCATTGCACTGTTTTACATTGTAATTGATTCATTATTTCAATAAAATGTTTTAAGTTGCATCGGATTTTAAGATAAAGTATTTATTTTGATTGTCTTAGATGCATGGGAATGATCTAAGTTATTAATTTGCAAAAAAAAAAATCAATAAAATATTTGCACCATATACTGCATTGCACTATTTAACGTTATTTATTCTCAATAAAAATATTCAGCGATGCATTGCCTCGTTCTTAAATATTTATTTTCAATAAAAAGATTTTCCATAAGGTATTTTCTTGTCTTTAAGCATTTTAGAATTTGAACATTGACACCACCTGAAAGAGTTGGCTTCTATATTAAATTGGCCTGAATCCTAAAATTTGATTTTGCATACATCTTTTTGTTTTTTAAATATGTAACTTATATGTATAAATGTGCAGCCCTCCGCCGACAAGTGATGACGCCTCCATATGTGAAAAATCCTCTAGAGGACGTAAATCAGAAAGCATAAAATCCATAATGATTCATCTTTTAAAGTATTGTATTATATAGTCAATATTACTATATAAGGAAATCAATATCATTTATAACTGAGGACAGTAGCAGGTCCTGTGAGATTGGCAGACAGAAGAGTCTTATGCGGAAGTGCATAGGTGTCTTCTTCACTTCTTGAAAGGTTTGAAGTGCAATAATTTCTAATTTTCTAATCCTTTTCTCCTATTTTGTATTGTTTTATGGACTTTTGATCTGAGATACTGTTCGTTATCTCCATATGTTTCATCCCATGTATCTAACTAAGCTAATTCTTAAAAAGGTAGTGGGTAAGTGTCGTGATTTTTTTTTCTTTTTCATAAGATGGGTCACTCTCCACTGTACACAAAACAACTGAAAATAATTTTATAGCCCTTATATATTCTTGTAATATTTGAGTGCCTCTACGACATTTCTATAATTTTTTTAGGTCACCTGAGTTACTCAGGTGACCTATTGCTATCCATTTTCGTCTGTCGTCGTGCGTTGTGTGTCGTGCGTCGTGTGTTAACATTTGAACATTTTCAGCTTCTTCTCTGAAACCGCTGCACCAATTTCAACCAATTTTGGCACAAAGCATCTATGGGTAAAGGGGAACACAAATTGTGAATTTCATGGTCCCCGCCCCCCTGGGGCCTGAGGGGTGGGGCCAAAACCACTAAAATTAGTGCAATCTTTAAAAATCTTCTTCTATACTGCTGGACATCAAGCAGGCAAACTGTTGGCATGAATGTAATGAGCATTTAGTCTTCTACCAAAATTATGAAATTCATGGCCCATGGTCAGGGGTTCTAGTGCTAGGGAGGGGCTATATAGATCAAATAGTGAAAATGCATGATTTCTTTGAAAATCTTCTTCTCTGCTCCTGGGTATTTAATAAACTAACCAAGCACATAGTTATGATGAGCAAGAGTGCCTCTTCCAAAATTGTGAATTTGATGACCCCAGGGTCAGGGGTTCTGGTGTTAGGGCGGAGCTCTATTGATCATATAGTGAAAATGCATTAATTCTTTGAAAATCTTCTCTGCTTCTGGGTATTAAATAAACTAACTAATTACATAGTTACGGTATGATGAGCAAGAGTGCCTCTTCCAAAAGTGGGAATTTTGTGGCCCCAGGGTCAGGGGTTCTGGTGTTAGGGTGGGGCCTATTGATCATATAGTGAAAATGCATTAATTCTTTGAAAATCTTCTTCTCTGCTCATGGGTAATAAATAAACTAACCAATCACATAGTTATGATGAGCAAGAGTGTCTCTTCCAAAATTGTGAATTTTATAACCCCAGGATCAATGTTTCTGGTGTTAGAGCAGGACTCTATTGATCATATAGTGAAAATGTATTAATTCTTTGAAAATCTTCTTCTCTGCTTCTGGGTATTAAATAAACTAACTAATAATATAGTTATGATGAGCAAGAGTGCCTCTTTTAAAATTGTGAATTTTGTGGCCCCAGGGTCAGGGGTTCTGGTGTTAGGGTGGGGCGTTATAGGAAAATGCATTAATTCTTTGAAAATCTTCTTCTCTGCTTCTGGGTATTAAATAAACTATGTCAGTAAATAGTTATGATCATTGTGATAGTGAAAATGCATTAATTCTTTTAAAATCTTCTTCTCTGCTCCTGGGTATAATATAAACTTAGTACATAGTTATGATAAGCAAGAGTGCCTCTTCCAAAATTGTGAATTTTATGGCCCCAGGGTCATGGGTTTTGGTGTTAGGACGGGGCTCTATTGATTATGTAGTGAAAATACATTAATTCTTTGAAAATCTTTCCTTAGCTCCTGGGTTTTACGCATGCCAATGATCCAAGAATATATATTTTAACGATGAAGAAAGGTGCATCTAGCAAAATGGTTATTTTTTATGCCCCCCTCCCTGGGTCGGGGTGAATGGGGGGGGTACAAAGTCTGAAAATAAATTAATGCTTTGAAATCTGCTCTTTGGTATTAATCAACAATTTTATGATAAAATTTGCAAAATTTTGAAATATGTGGCCCCAGGATCAGTGGTTCCTTTGGGATGAGTGCATAATTGGTAATGAAGTGGAAGTGCATTTTCTCTTAATGTTACTCTGATCTACCTCTTGGTATTAAGTAAATAGAGTAAGCATGCTAAGTCTATATTTCTCTATTTTCGAAAAGAATATTTAATAGATAAAAATGTCATTCATGAGATACTTGTGTGCATTTTTTTTCGAAACAAAATAAAAGATATAACGGTAATCTGTGCTAAGAGCAAATTTGAACATCATGGTTCCACTGATCATGTACAGTCCTGGACAATGCAGTGGACCCTATAACAAATATAACAAATACACCATTTTATTTCAAAGTATTTATTGGCATATAAGACCGGTTGGCAATTTGTTCAAATCCAATTGCAAGTTACTGTAGATAAGAACACATTTATACACTGTTCCAATCCGTATCTTCATTTCTGTAATTTATTAGAATTATACATTAATGACTGACTGGTAACAAATAAATCATTGGACAATTTTAATTTAAGACTATTTTAAATTTAAATTGGTCGAAGGTCAATTTTAATTCTTGTTTTTAAAAGAATTAGACAAAGCAAAACATGTGTAAAATGTTTAATTAGAAGCCACTGTAGTTCTTACGATGAAAATTATGGTAAAAATGAACAGTATTCAAGCTCAAAAGTCAATGAAACATAACAAACTAGGAGTAAAGCAAACACGGACCTTCAAAACATCAAAGGAGGGATTTAAGTGCCATTCAGGATATAAGGTATTAAAAAGGATGAGCAAACGACCAGATGCCGGTGATTAAATTTTTTCTTAGTGCCGCTTTGCGATTTAAGAAACACACAAAAACGATTTCTATACATTCCTATAGACAATAGAATGCGTTTCCGTGGAACGCACATTACATTACAATACAGTTAAGATGGAACGCAAGATGGGACGCTTTCTGCAACTGATATTAAATTTATTCTGCAGCAATGTATTGGTATTTTCTACGCATACGTTTCAATCTATCTTTAATTAAACCTTGTACATTACATATATAATACTTGACTAGAAGTGCTTGATTGAAATAAAATTGAGTACGATGTTTTCTTTTGATTTTTATGATACGTGACAAATCAACAATTAGTGGCACGTCAGTTAATTCTCTAAGGTATATATGTTCTAATACAATTTTGTCTAGCCAACATACACTCGATAACCAGAAAATGTAGGGGGTTTCTGAGTTTAAACATCTCACCTGGGATCTACAACATGGATAAATCGAATCTAGAAGTAGTTTCTAACATGTAAAACTTTCACATCAAATACAACTCAAAATATATGTTTGTAAATTATTTGGTGGAAAAATGTCTCAGACATATATTTAACTAAATACACTCAATATTTAGAATGATTTCCTTCTTTGAGCAATCATGTCCGTGTACATTATTATAAAAGAAGAAAACCGTCAAAATTAAATCATTGGAGAGGAGTCAAGACGAGAAAGAGACTTGAATAATGTTAGTAACAAAATCAGTCGTACGTATATTTTTTATGATAAATGCCATTTGTCAATTTGTTAATTGTTACCCACTTAATCAGTTTTATCCGTTTGGTTTGGCTGCCGGTGACCGTGAACTACCGTCAACTGATGATGGTTATACATCAAACATTACAACATCCGTACCATTTCCTTTCTTTGGATCGTCTTTTTGTTCTTTATTTGTAAGTATCAGTTACTGAAGGATTGTCATTCTCTCTAAATTGCTGTATTTATTATATAACCAGGAAACCTTTATCAACATTACTGAAATTTGAGTTCATTCAAAAGATATATTTTTATATATCATACTTTGTTCATGAAAAAATCAGTCAAAATGGCTTAAGCTAAATACAGGCGTGTCCTTATTTTTAGTAAATATGCGCAATTTCTTTTTCAAATGGATTTAATATCCTGTAATGAAACAAATAATGCTGCCTGAGCAATAGTAATGATTTTTCTGAATGAGAAGATATTGCTTGAATTGAATCATCAGGAAAAAAATTATTATTATATAACCATATTTATATTTGACTTTGTTACACGACTTATTTATTTTCATTAATCAATATTATATATACATATTTAAATTTGAGAAATTATCAACTAAGCCTTTGTCTTTCTTTGAATTTCAAGTAAAGACTATCATTTTCTTTATGGAATCGGATAATTTGATCTTTTCTATTATGTGTGCTTTGAATGCTCATTTTAGTGAATGTTTTTCCCACATGTAAAACAATAACATAAAATTATACTGCTTCATGGATAAAACTTCGTCATTTTGTTTAAAAATATATGTAGTATTTATCATGTTGGCTGTGTTGTCGAAATATGTTGTAATTTTAAAAACTTTTATCAAATTGTTATGTATAAATATTTAAAGTTCGACAGATAAAAATTAAGCGTAAGATATTTTATTAATAGGTGAACAATAACGGTGACGTCACATTCCAAACTCCATTAAGTCAATATTCCTCCGAACCCTTCCCAATTAATGGCTCTCACAGAATTATTGCACCATTTTGGTGTGACATTGACACAAGCAAAGGAGGTCACCTGTGGTATCGTACAACATCGGATTCAGCAACATTACAACAAGGGACGAATAAAGTTCGCTCTCTGTTCCCAGACCTCGCGACTTTTTCTGCGTCTTGGATGCTGGTAGCTACATGGGAGGATGTATCATCTTACAGATGCGATGCTTCTGGTCCAATTTACTGTAACCAGGTTGCACACGTTTTGACATTTAAAAAAAAAAGAATTACAATAATAATGTGCGCATACATCATTTGACGTATTCAAAATTAAGCGCAATCACTGGTTATAGAGTTGTTGGCGTATTCTTGAAGTTTCGTATTGTATTTATATGCATTATAATTTCTTCATGAATTAGAGCATCAATAGCTGCGCCTTAGCCACTAAAAATATGACAGTATTTTTTAAGTACGCATACAGTACATGTACGAGGGACATTCAATAAATAATGTCATTAGCTCGATGGCATATAACATAGAAATCATATGGCATTAAGCTAGACTTTCTCTCATTATTGAATCTTTAATGATTTGATATCAGTTTATGTGGACACTTTTCATCACATAGTTTCACCGTGAGAAGCTGGGAAACAAGGGCTATTCGAGACACTGCATTATAAATGAATGGTAAAGAATCAGTAAACTAGAGTGAAAATAAAAGCTTCATTAAAGCTGCTGTAAAACGTGTTAAAAATCCCAAAGAAATTTTCACTGAAATATGTGACATTTACATCAACCAATGCCTGTTTTATAGACAAATAAGCAAATGAATTTCAATAATAGAAAATTATATAATGGGCATCAAAAATGGGTACCGTCCTTACCAACAAAAATTATAACAACTTATGTACTATTTGCCCAATTTCAACAAATAATATCTGATGATGTATGACTGACTTTAAGACACATAGCAAATTTGATATATATCATATCGGGAGTAGTTTTCAATGTTTTTAAGAAAAGTTTGACGGTGAA
This sequence comes from Saccostrea cuccullata, assembly GCF_032062105.1. NCBI lineage: Eukaryota > Metazoa > Mollusca > Bivalvia > Ostreida > Ostreidae > Saccostrea > Saccostrea cuccullata. Next base: position 9,700 of record NW_026927300.1, on the reverse strand, counting down.
AAAGCTTGGTACTCAAAGATCACCCTATATTTTGAAAAATGGGTGAAAACGACAGCGTGTAGGAATGTTTTAACAATTATTTTAAAATATCAGTAACTGTAGTTATCCAAGTTTGTTTCATATTCAAACAGATAATGGAACATGAATCTATTGCTCAAAACACTCAATACAAAATTTACCATAAGATGTTCTTGATAAAAACAGCAATGGTCCGACAAGAGCAAAGATATGCAAGAACACAAAGACAGATTTATATGCAATTTTCTTAAATATTAGTGGTACTGTTGTTCAATTTCGTATTCGGGGAGACAGTTTAATTTTTGGAGGAGTTTAAAAAGCAATCTTTTTGCAAAAAAATCGAAAGGTTTATTATAGGAAGGACCTAGAATCAGGAATCCACTACATTAAATTTCTTCATAACAGCGTCCAAACCCTGCACCCCTGAAGAGTAAAGGGGTTTTGGGGATAAAAAGAAAGTTAATATTTTTTCACATTAACAATATTCGCTAGATCTTTTACCTTTTGACTTGTTTCTATTTCCAAACTTGAAAAACCACCTTTCAGAAAGAAAAAAACAAGTCCAGGAAATCATTGGATCTGCTATTTTCCAGTATACTAAGGGTCATACCCAAAAATGTGTTCTAAATACAATCAGAAATTAAATAAAAACTTTAACGGACATCTATTTTAATCAAAAGAGATTAATAAGTAAAATTATAAAGACTAAATCATGAAAAAGCGTCTATTGTTTCTTTCCGAGCCCCGATGACATTATTTATTGAACGTCCCTCGTATATAAATTTTATGACATTTTCAGGGAAATACATTTCAACTTCTTCTCATCACTGACGGGGTTCATTCTTTTGCTGTTTTTAACTACAATAAAATAAATTGGAGCGTCTCGGCACAGGTAGCCTTAATAAATTGAATAGGAAATTTATTATAATTAAAATAATAATAAATTATTATTATTATTATTATTATTATTATTATTACTATTATTATTATTTAAATATCGTTTTATAGTAGTTTATCCAGGCGTTGTTTCAATGTAGGTCGGATTTAATGCTGGAGATGGCACAAACTTTTACTCCGTAACTGGATCAAGAACAGACGCTGTCTTAAATCTTCCTCAAATGTCAAACATTGGTATCCCAGGAGAGTATGTATTTAGGGTGGACCAAAATAAGATTTCTAATGCAGGCAAGTTATGCATTGCAACTTTAGTTTAAACTATCATAGATTAATGTGATCTGAAATGTTCATTTGTATTATATACTATATCTATTATTATTATTATTAAGTGTAAACTAAATACACACATTGTATATTGTTTTTGCATCAATCTATACAGACACTGTTGACGAATGTGCCAGTTCTCCCTGTGTTCATGGAAATTGTTCAAATGAATACCTGTATTATGAATGTTTCTGTGACCCTGGATACTCAGGCGTCAACTGTGAAAATGGTAATTTTTTCAATTAACCATTTCATTTCACTTTTTATGGTTTTTTATGTCTCATCTTATATTGTCTTTAAAATTCATTCAGAATGTTTAAGGGGACGAAGGATGTATGGTCACGTGACTCAGTTTGATTACGTCATAATCTCTGATAAAATATGTACAAACCAGATTGAAACCACAGTATTTGGAAGAAAAAAATGACTGTTTGTTTCAGTTCACCATCTTGTATCAAAATATCTAAAAACATTCAAACTTTCTCGCAAATATTTTCAAATTACGGAATAGATTGATCCACTCTTCTGTTTCCCTACACTGCGCGTCCAACGAGTCGCTGACGTCATAGTGGGTCTTAGTACAGTAAGATTATATACAAGGTAAAACACGGGTAGTATAATATCAATTTCTATTTTTAAAATCTCATTAGATACTGACGAATGCCAAAGCTCTCCATGTATCCATGGAAACTGTTCCGACCACCTTAATCATTTTACATGTCACTGTCAGGATGGATATACAGGACGTATTTGTGAAACTGGTCAGTATTACTTAATGTTAATTAAGTATAACAATTTAAATTAAAGAAAAATTTCTGATTAGTGCAAAGTTATTCATGTCACTGTCAGGATGGATATACATCTTTGCAATTTAAATTAAAGCAAAAGTTACCCACATCTTTGCTAGCGAAGATAAGTTACCCTCAGAATTAGAAACACGCTTGACAATGAGTACAGTAATACAATAAAAGAAAGATAACAACCGAGTGGTAAATTAAGGAATTTCATATGATAAAGAAATCCCTAGAACAAACTGAAAAAGGGCAGGTTAATCTTTTCCTATGCTTTCGGGGAGTTTAAAAACTAAAAAACTAAAAAACAGTCAATTAACGCCGATATTTTTTCTCTAACAACCTATATCATCAAGAATTTGGTCGCACTTGAAGAGTTAAAATGTCTGTTGCAGCGAGAACACAGTCGATTCTTCCCATTCGATGATTTTATTGTATTTGCTTTTTACTTTCTTATACTGTTTTTTTAATTATGTGAAATTGCTTGATAGTATTGATTATATGTTGTTTAACGTCCCTCTCGAGAATTTTTCACTCATATGAGACCTCACCACTTGCTGGTGAAGAGCTGCAAATTTTGTCCTATACTCGGCATTCAGGGCCAGTAGCAGGGAGGGATCTTTTTCGTGCCAGCACCAACTGCGACATAGCAACTCGCTTTAAACGGTCTCGTCCGAAGAAACGGTCTCTACATCCCACAGTGGGATTGTGAAAAATGAAGAAATGTGATGACTTCAAAAGTGGTCATTCTCAAAAATCCAAAACATTAAATTTATTAGCAGAGCCAACAGGGACCTCTGAAAACAGAGATGGAATCTGAGGCTATTGAAAATTTAGCATCCCTTGCTGACACGTAACATCCATCAAATACTCTGTCATGATCGGGTAAATGGAAAATCTGATAACAATTAGATGTGGAAAAAATTGCTTAAAGATTACATGAAAATCGCCATTTGATCTTAAAATTTTACAGGCAAAGAAGGTAATTGACCAAACATTTTCAAAATGTTGACGTTTTCCCATCAACTTATATATATATCTGGAACAAAATTCCATATATTCAGATGACAATGGTATATGCTAGATAAAAATCCATATACAGTTGATTATGCTATATGCTAGATAAATAAGGAAAGTAAACAAACAAATATAAAAGAGATGTGTCAGATGTCTTTTATTCCGAGTTCAAAGGGGTATTGTTAAAATGAATTTAAGGTCTCAACTCTTCTAGATCTTTTCGTTGATAATTCTTTTTAATAATTTCTGCTTCATGGAATGTGGATATAACGAATAATTATCAAGCTCAATAGTTCATTGAAATATTAAAAACAAATAAGGAATAGAGTAAACACGGATCTCATTAGGCCTGAAAGTATTAAAGGTGGGATTAGATGCTATGAAGAAATAAGCAGCCCTTGTCCACAGGTCACAACTGCCGTGTGCTCTTTGTCATGATCGGACAAATGGAAAAATCCATAGACAAATCAATGCCATATGATGACCGAACAATAAGTATGAAAATCATCATCTCACTTTGTGATAGATTGTGTATCAAATTACCCGAGAGACGAAAAGTCTGTAATATTTTCGGTAATGTACCTAACACAGACGCTCCTTATCGTGATCGACGGAAAACTATATATAATTAAGCGTAAAAACAATGACCTAAAAATAACACCAGTTAGTATTCCATAGATGGCTTTATGTGAAGAACCATTCATATTTTTTTTCTCTGTATTACTTCTTATTCTGTATGTCAATAACGTATAATTATGTTCTTCAGACATAGACGAGTGTTCGAGTTCTCCATGTATATTTGGCACATGCACGGACCATGTCAATAGCTATGTATGTGATTGTTTGTCTGGGTATTCTGGAAAGAATTGTGAAACTGGTAAGCACATCTTTGCTGATTTAAGATCTCCAATGACTCACAAGTATTTTATTTTCAAATTGTCGGTGATGCTATATTGAAGAATTATTTTTATTTTGAGCAGTCCTCAAGATGAAAATTTTTATTGAAGCTTACTAAGATGTTTCATGATCTTAGGCATGCTCACTTATTATTTGTCAATTCGATCATTATTCCATATTGAAGCTAATGTTAAGTACAGGAAACTTTGCTTTGATTTTCATGCAAAACTTAATTGTGATATAATCTTATTTTAAAGAAAACTGGTGACAAAGTACAAATTATAACTTCATTCTACAGATGTAGACGAATGTCAAAGTTCACCATGTACCAATGGTAACTGTTCAGACCATGTAAACAGATACACTTGTCAATGTTATGCAGGATATGCAGGAATAAATTGTGAAATAGGTGTGTATTGTACACTTCTTATCTCATACGATTTCCCCAACCTTCTTTTACACCCTTTATTTTTTTATATCATAAAACTTTAAACATACCTATTTCTTTTAGATATTAACGAATGCACCAGTTCTCCCTGTATTCACGGTAACTGTACTGATCAAGTTAATGGATACATCTGTCAATGTATACGTGGATATACTGGAGTCATTTGTGAAACAGGTGCGTGAGGATTCCCCTACTCATTACATGCTTTTAAAGAAGAAAATTTTGAATCATATAAAGATATGTTAATTTTGTCATGTTACTAAAGAAAACCTCTCTGTAAAGCCATGTATCGATTGTAAACATGTTTAACCACTTTTATTGTCATGTATAAATAAATATACATATATCCATCCAATAAACACAGAATATACAAAGAATAAACTTTTCTCACTTTAATTTATATTTTATATTATAATCATTTATATTTTTTCACCTTTTACGTATATATTTATTATTTCCTTGAAAACTATCTTTCGACGCTCAGTTTCAATTTGCCAGATCTTAAGGTTTATGTAATTTTAAGAATATTTTTAAAGATATTGATGAATGCACGAGTTCTCCTTGCGAGCACGGTGCCTGTACAGATGGACTTAATAGCTATATATGTGACTGTGACACAGGCTACTATGGAAGACAGTGCTCTAACTGTAAGTCCCAATAAAATCTCAAACCATTATGTTAAAAAAAATAATATTCAATATCTTTAAATGATTTTTTTATGGTTTTAAGCTCCGTTTCATTAATGATTTAGATTCTTTTTGTGTTAAAGCAATAAACTTACGTACAAACAGGAATTTCTTAATTTAAGTATGTTAATTTTGATCAATGCCTTTAGGTGTAAGGTAAAAGAAAATTGCAAATTTCAAAACTTAATTCTAAACTGAAAGAAAATATAATTGAATTGAAATCTTCCGAAGACAAAAATATTGCTTCACTTCTTCCAGAATATTGTGCACAAAAAAGTTGAAAAGGTAACCAGAGGTCTCAGGTACTCTCCCCCCAACCCCAAACCAGGCTAAAAAAATTAATGTCGATTTTACAAACATTTTATAAAATATCAAAAGATAATTTGCACCTGTGCATGCTCCAATTCAATAATATTATTTAACAAGTTAACAATAAAAGTTGCAGTCTTATCTTTAAGAGTGTTCGCTAAACTCATATTTGTTTTATGCACAAATGTCTGAACATAATAGTATACATGGTTAATTTAATTTTTACTCATTAAGTGATTCTAAATAATTTATTTTTGTATCCAGTTGATGCGGTCTAGGTCCTAGCAAAAAATGCTTCAGGAAAAGGAAGAATCTATTTGTCACCATTTCTGATTGGTCTTTCATTGTGGTTTCTCGCATTGCTTGCTTTGCTGATAATAAAAAGGTTTAAGAGGTGAGGCAACGATCAAAGCCTTGTTTTTACTTTTTACCAGCGTATTTACTTTAAATATTTAAACACTTATACGTATATGTTTATAAACAACTATCAAATATTTAAAAATCATTTTAAGATTTTTAAAATGTTTTGAGACAAAACAGTTGAAATCTTTTTAAAAATTGAGTTTTATTGGAAAAAAATCCCGAGGTAAAGGCATTACATATTTGTTTCTTTGGCCAAAGTCGAAATAAACATAGTAAATATCAATTTCATTTTTATTCAATTTGCAGAGAAAACAATACAGAAGTCCTGCCTGAAATTTTCAGTTTCAATGACGCACCTCTAGGTCCTAGCAAGAAATGCTTCAGGAAAAGGAAGAGTCAGGTGCCAACCCTGTCAATTATCTTAGTAGGGCTTCGTATAACAAGTTACATATGGAATAAAACTTCAGTTATTTTTTCAAATATCGCTAAACTTCTAAATGAACTTCTAGGAAGGAAAGCTTCATAAATACGTCAATTTGTGGATTGAAAAAAAGTTTTCAAAAGAAACCAAATTATTTGTTCATTCATTGGAACTTATACGAGAAAGTATTAAAATTCAGTAATTAGTATTAGTTCATTGGTAAATATATGAAGAGGATGAAATGTTTTATTCTAATTCAATAAAATCAACAATTAGGCTTCGTAGTCCAATATAAACAATACTATTTGAGAGCGGAGCAAACAGGGAAGTCTTAAAACATTAGCAGTCGAATCAGATGCCATGAAAGAGTGAGCTTTACATGTACGCCACTCACACGTAGACAATTCAGTGTATAAATAATGGTTTATCAATTTGTATGAAAAACATACGTCAGCATTGAACTTTAGGTTAAAATAATTTGCTGACGAGGTCACTGTATCAACCAGAGAACTTGTAAAATGTTGAGTTGAAAGGAGACTATTCGGATTTCTTTTGTCATCGACCTGTTTGATAATAGGTTAACTCGTTTCAGAAATGTTTGTACATGTAGCATATGCATTAGTGTATCGAATCAACTTTTGGATATACATTAAGTCCATATACAGGTGATAAGAGTAAACTGCTACATAAATAAGTAAAGTTGGCGACAGAAAAGTTGAAGCCAACGTGGTCATCATGAAGTTTTGTTAGGTTTCCACTTACGTCTTTGTGTAGTAAAGTATCCGAATATAAAACAGATGTGTCAAACTATGTTGTTTCTTTACTTCGATCGAGTTCAAAAGGATATATCGAATTGACGTAGGAATGAAAATGAACATTGTAAATACCTGGAGGCAAAAGGTCGTTGGTATTTCACAAAATAATTTTTACAGTGTATATGACTTTGAAAAAATTACACAATAACATGGAATCCGTCGATTGCTTGCTTAAACTAAATACCACTGAATCATGTACAACTTTTTCAACAGATGAAATCAAAAAATCACGGTGAGTACATTAAAGTAACTACATAAATAAACAAGATTTATCATAATATAAAAATCGTGATAGATGGATGTCGTTGTATGGTTCTTATCCTTTTTATGTTAAATCGTATGAATAAAGTGATTCGTGATTATATTGAAAAACAATCTGAGAAAAGACTATCCTTATCAGTATATAATCGGTGAACTGATGTTTCGATGTGTATCCATTAATATATTTTACCCCTTTATAGGTAAGAACTGATCCAACAATCTACACAAACCTTCGGTGATTGTACATGAATTTATATATCTACTTTCATACACAATATTCGACCAGATTCAAATTTTGAAAGATTTTGCTTCTTCGAACAATTATTAAATGTCTACTTTTGCTTAAGATTTTTTTTCCAAATACGCTGAGTGTATAACAGAGTAATCACTTTTTGATCACAAATAATATAATCCAAAAGTTAAAAATCATTTTAGTACAGTAAATGGTGTGTAAAATATCAGGCACTGCAATCTTATTTTAGCAACATGCCGTAAATGGTCAATATACTTTCTTCTCATGGAAAAATTTATTTTAACATGTGAACTTTGTGTAGAGATCGACATAAGTCTCTTGAGTATAATTGAAATTTAAAATGAAATGTAAATACGAATCAATATAAACTATAGTTAGCAAAAATAAATCGGTAAATCCTTTGCTGAGGTAGAATAAAAATAAACAAACAAAACAGCATTATTTATATCTATGTTTATTCAATTGAAGCAAGGAAAACTATACAAATATAATTTAAAAATCATTTTTTAGAAGACATTTATAAGTTTTAACTCTGCACTCTGTTTTAAAGTGCAATTAGTAGACTTACACACACATTGCTTGAGTGGACTCACAACTGATATACAAGCAGTCTCACATATACATGTATGTTAACTGTTTTCAATCTGTAGATACATATCTTATATTATGTGTACTGAGTATATTAATTAAGAACATTTGTGTTTTTTAGTTGATATACTTGTATTTAACGTACACAATGTTATCATCAGCGTAAAGATAGACCGCATTCAATAACAAAATTTTGAAAGAAGCTGATTTTTAAAACAGTTTTTGTTTGTAATTCATGACCAAATACTAGAATTAAAATTTTATTCGAACACAGTATCCATCATGACATATATTTTACATGTTATCAGATTTTCAAAAAACTAGTAAAAATATGTGTTATGGTGACCAAGTTAATATTGTCCTCATTCATTTCAAATCTGTGACCGAGATTACATTTTATCTGTTTGACATTGTCCTAAAAATTATGGTCAAGAGTCTTGACATACTCCTTAATCATATAAATCAAATTTGAGTGAAATATAAATCAATAAGTTTTTACGGTCTTTACACTTCTTATAAGGATTCTCTAAGGTTTATGCTTTAGGTTTAGTTCTTTTTAATATCCCGAATGAAATCAAAATTTTCTTGACTTCTTATTTGAAAAAAAGGATAAATTGAAATTTGTTCCTAGTTGCAAATTAAAAGGTAAGGAGAGATAAATTGTGCAACCTACGATGTACAATGGTGAAATACAACGTTTATGGAAAGCAATAGAAGGGCAAAGGGACAAAGTCGATATGTATAATTTTTTATTGATTAGTCTCATTCAGTGCATAGCTTTAAATTGTTGAGAAGAATGTCGCAGGTTTCTTAGCAATGAGAGATTGAAATGATTTAATGATTCGTTTGGCAGAATTATTTTTTACATTGTATATAGTGATAGGTTCTTAATGATAAGGTACTGAATGAAATGAGTGAACTTTGATTTCTATCAAATACTACAATACAGAATGAGGAATGTAAGATAATTAAATGTAATGAGATTGTAAATTGTATGACAGCAGATTCATATTGCACATTGGTAAACATTTTGACACACATGGAAAAATGTTGCATAATCATCAATATTTGGAATGTGAAGTTTGCTCAATATGTGACGTCACATCAGAAAAGTCCGAAGACAAGCAAATTGGAGGGTAACATATATACATCAGTGCGTCCATGGTAAACAATTTGCAATAGGACTGAAATAATAAAAGTACATTTCGTCAGTTATTTCTCATTATGTAAGGTGTCAGTTAGTACAAAACAAATTCATCAAAATGTAATCGATATACTAGGAATTTAAGACGACACTGTTATTCTAATTAATGAAAAACACTATCCATTCCTAACTCCCTGTAGACTTACATGCATTCCATTTTGCAGACAGAGAAGAGTCTCATTAGATACTCTCTTTCAAATTTTGGCATCTGCGTTGTTGGCACAAGAATGTAATGTCCCGGATCGAGGAAAAAGCGCCCGGATGTCTCTCTGTATTCTGCATACGTCTCCTCGTTTTCTGGCATCAGTGGGTCATTATTGTCGAAAAAAGATTTACCTAGAGCCCCAGAAGGTTTGGAATATAACTAGGATATATAAAAAAGTTTATTAATTTATAGTTTTTATTTTT
>NW_026927299.1:0-30409 GCF_032062105.1 Saccostrea cuccullata | reverse complement strand
GAAGAAATCAAAATCAGGAATCCACTACATTAATTTTTTTTCTTGAACAGCGTCCAAACCCGCACGTCATGAGGAGTAAAGGAGTTTTTGGGATAAAGAGAAAATTATTTTTTCTTCACATTACAATATTAGCCAGATCTTTCGCCTTTTGGCTTGTTTCATTTTCCAAACTTGAAAAAAACACCTATCAGATGAATTAAACGAGTCCAGGAAATCATAATATATGGCATTTTCCAGTATACTAAGAGTCATACCCAAAAATGAGTTCTAAAAACAAGTAGAAATTGGATAAACATTTTTACGGATATGTTTTAATTAAAAAAAAGAATATTAAGGTCAAGATCTAGTAAATGAAGGGTGCCTACAGATTCATCAAATTCAAGAAATGAAATCCTCTAATGATGCTTTATAACTTTAGCTTGGTCAAAAAAGGTGTTTCGGGGCATAATTTGTTGAAAAAAATAAAATGAAATACAATATTTTAAACTGTCATTTTTAATGAAAAATGAAGAAAACCAGTCATGAATATAGGAGTTTTTTTCCATATCACACGAACAAAATGTATCCAGATTGCCTACAGTCTTTCAGAAAACTGTAATTTTTATGTTCTTGGTCTCTTCTTTTAAATAATCTTAATTTTAATATAGGTATCCGGACTACTTTTCATGTGATTTCAAATTGAATTCCATGAAAATACTTTATTTTCTACATAATTTTATTAGAGCTGTAAAGTACGGGAAAAAGAAAGTTGAAAGTGATTATGACGTCATAATGGATCTAGCACCAAAAAGTTAGTCTAAAGACATTTACCAGATTTTGACCTTAAGTTAAATTATTAAGACTAAATTTTTGTTCTGAGCACCGAGGACATATTATTTATTGATATTTATTTATAAGCTTTTTTAAAATACTAGACTAAGTATATCATTTTCGACTGATGCTCTTTACTATTAATACATGCCATCGTTATTTATCCAGTCTAATTTTAGATCCATTCTTACGATATTAGCTCCACCTCTCATGCATAAATAATATTCAATCAAGGGCAGGTAACTGTAAATTATCTTTATTTGGAAAACCGTAAGGACAAAAACATGACAGTTATTTAACATTCAAATTGAGGGTCTATTCGACGGACCACTGTAGTTAATATATAAAATGGAAAAGAGGTTAAGATGTAAAAGAACAGAAGCGACCAAAAGAGACCCGAAACAAAGCATTATATGCAGTCATCATTTGATTGTGAAAGAAGTTAAAACTTAACTCCCTCTCCCCTCCTTAATACAGACACACACCCTCCCTCACACACACACCCTAACATACACGCCGTACCACACACACATATACACACACCCTCCCTCACACACACACACACATATGGAGGGTAATCGGGTAATCGTGTTCAAAAACTTGTAAATGGAATCTTGAAAGATTGTTAATTCAAATTTGTAATCGTATCAGTTTCATAGTATACATCCAAGCATGTAGTTCTGAATTTACAACTGTGTTGACTTTAAGTTCAAATTATGAATGTGTGCATCTTTGATGTTGTCAACTGTGACAATTCACAGCTCCTCCTACAAATGTAAAGTCTACATGATTACGAGAACTATGGAGGGCCATCAGTGCCACAATTCCTTTTTAATATTTCTTTTTAATTTTCATTATAACTTCTTGTTTTCCAAATTAAATACATGTAAATTATAACGACGTCATTATTTTTTCAATTTCTTTTTTTAGTTCTAACTTCTTGTTTATATTTTCTAGATCTATTTTATTTCCTTCGTGGCCGTAGGGTCCGGGGCCCCATAGATTGTCGAGCAACGTTGTGAAAAGGTCAAACATGAACCCTCACTCTGCTGAAAATTTTGAGAGATCAAGATCTCCTAACTCAATTTTTAGCTTCAAAAAGCGAACAGAAATTGATGACATTGGAACTTCACAACCCGATGTTCAAGAAGACTCCGATTTTATTGCTCATGGTTTTCAAGTGGATTCGTCTGAAACAAATATAGATACAACTTCTTCTGATTTAAACCTGGAACATGCAGAGAAGAAGCAACAAGAGGATCCTGAGTCACCAGTTAAGAAGCTGATGGATTTTATGCAGGAGATGCGTGATGTTGACATAGAAAAATGCTATCAAGACTACAAAACAATGATGGAATCCAGAGATCGAACATTTACAAAAGAAGTAAATTACATATATTGATTGATTGATTGATTGTATACTGTTTAACGTCCATCTCGAGAATTTTTCACTCATACGGAGACGCCACCGCTTTCTGGTGGAGAAAAATTTTGTCCTATGCTCGGCACTAACGGCCTTTGAGCAGGGAGGAATCTTTAGCGTGTCAGCAGCTTCTGCGACTCGGAACCTCGCTTTATAAGGTCTTATCCGAAGGACAGGTCTCCTCGTCCCACAGAGGGATTCGAACCCGCGACGTAAGGATTGTAACTCCTTACTTCGCGACTCTAGAGCAGACGCTCTAACCAGTGCGCCACACGGGCGACAGTAAAATGCTTATTGCATATATACAGTGTATGTATGTAGGTCTGAAGAATTTAATGAAAGCGCTTACATTTCAATAAGTGTTGCATTTTATTTTCATATTTATTCCTGAACACTGGGACATTTCTTTCTTTTTTTATATTCTGTACATGTTTTAATTGAAAATTTGGCATTGAGTCAATATGATCACACTTTCAAACAATATTCTTCAATTATATAGGAAGTGCATGCTGAATTTAGGAAGCCCTCTACTAAAGGGTATAAGAAAACTGAATCAAGATACGGACAGGAAGAAGACGAGTTTCTGAGTGAGAGAGATCGGCTTCAGAAGAAAGTGGACGAACTGTGCGTTAAGATGGAAGCATTTGAGAAAAAAGAGAAAAACTACAGTCATACAGATTCATTTGAAAAAGAAATTGACAAGATAAAGCAAGAATATGAAGAGAAATATAGAGAGTTGAATGACAACTGCAAGAAAGCTCTTGAAAAAAGATTCTCAGAGGAAATGGAAAAAGAGAATAAGTTAAATGAAGACATTAGGATACTACAGAGGCAGATACAAACTTACCAGGAAATGTTTTTAGAGAAAACCGAAACAGAGACAAAATTAAAAGAAGACAATGAAAAACTCAAGAAGCATATAGAAGCTAATCAGGAAACTCTCTCAGGTCAAATGAAAAAAAATATAAAGTTAACAAAAGACATTGGAAAACTACGAAAAGAGTTTGAAGCTAAACAGGAAATGGAATCAAAATTATTTGGTGAAGTTGAACATTATAAGATGGCTCATGAGATGGCATTAAATCAATCAAAAGAGGAAATAAACAAACTTGAGAAAGAAAATAGAGATTTGCGTGCTCTGAAAAGGTGAATATACAAAATCCCAGAACGTTATTTATCAGCAAATTAAAAAAGCAATACATATGCAGCTTATTTGTTGTCCCTCTCTTTCACTGAAAGTTGGGGATGATAATTTTGTCTGTCTGTCTGTCTGTCTGTTTTTCTGTCTGTCTGTAACACTTTCATTTCTGCTCTATATCTGCAAAAGCTTTTGAAATGAAAGTTACACAGTATCTCTCAAGAACTATGAAAGACCCCTGTTGATTTTGAGGTAAAAAATTCAAGGTCATACATGTATATTAATAAATTTCGTCTTTTTTAACATTTACATTTCCGCACGATATCTCGAGAAGCCATTGAGCTTTTGCATTGGAATTTTATACCAAAAGAGTTTTTTATGCACTTAAAAAGACTCCTATTTGAGATCAAAAGATCAAAGGTCATGGTCATAAATACATGAATTCTTTGAGTGTGCCGTCCCTTCAATCCCCCCCACTTAGATCCGCGCATGTTTTTCTTTTTCTTAAGTGGGGGACATAGATTCTCTGAATTAGATTGTTTAGACTAAAACTTATCCATATATCAATGTATATTTTTCATCTTCAGATTAAGTAAAGAAATGCACAGTGTTACAAATCTTAATGATTCTAACGCTCCAACAAAAATCGCTGAGAAGTACAACGAACTTTATGACAACGAATGGACAGATGCCTTTAATTCTCTCACAAATGAAGTGTACCAAGACGAGAGTGCTATAAAAGAACTACTGGATTTAATACAGGTTCATAAACAATGCAAAATCAGATTAAGACAAAATTTTAATCTTAAAAATGAAATTTATCCTGACACATCAGAAAATTTTTTCTAATTTAAATTATGAATATTTTCTAAATATGTAATTACTGGTACTTGTTGAATTTAAGATACTAGTATATGATACAGTAAAGTATACATTTGTACTATAAATGTATATTTATGATTGAATCTTATTTTTTTTAATCCCAGGCTGCCTATTCTTTCTGTAAAGATGCAGCAGTGCATCAGATGGAGAACTTGAAAAAAGCTTTGACTAATGTGGTAAGTTCTTTTACCTCCATCTTGATTTCATCCAGTAGCAGAAGAACTAAGGCGGAAGCCTGTCCACTTCTCTAAAGAGAATAATAAAGTAACAGTCGAAAGAATAACTGCACATTATAGTACAGGTGTACTCTGGCTACAGTCCCTTGTCTTTTTGTATTTAGAGCAGTTTACCGCGAGATGCCTCCGTTGTGGAGTACAGCATTGATCCCCAGACAGAGAAAATGTTGGAAGAAATAAGAAAATCCCAAAAGATGTCTGCAGAGACTTTGTTTAAGGTACTCAAAATACTTGTAAATATGCATACAAAACATGATATTTGGCAATAAATTTGAGAATACATGTTATGTATGAAACTAAAAATATATTTAATTTTTATTTTTATAGAACTTTGAATATAGTGAAGGTTTCAAAGCTGTGTATAAAAGAGTTCGACAGTACACAGTCAAATGTTTGGAGATATGCTGGTTGATGAACATGCATAATCCTCCTGTGGCCCTGGGAAAGCCCCCAGCTGAAGGTTCTCCTTTGGACAACAGCATGTACAAAGAATACACAAAGACCGGGTTTACCGTCCAGTATGTGGTATGGCTTCCTCTTCTACTGCATGAAAATGGTGCTCTACTGCAGAAAGGAGTAGCACAGCCTTATCCAAGAGATAAATCTATCCGCCAAAGACGTACCAAGACAGAAGATGCTAACAGAGAATCGCAATACAGTGGCAGATATCCTCATTCAGAGGAGAAGGCGCCTTTAGAAACAAATGTTGATGACTGTTTTAAGCAACCAGATAGAACTCAGAGGAGTACCACTAAAAGCCATTTGAGAGAAACAACTCCAGCAACCGTCTCATCCAGTTCCATGGGTCCAGACAACTACAAGTTCCTGTATGGTGAAAACACAGGAAATTATGCAACAAATGTTACCCCAAAACAGCAGACTACAAGTACTACAGCTACCAGCAAAGTTTTCCTCTATCCAAACTCTTCTTCATCAGCAGTACCAAGAACACACACAAGTTCAAGTAGAACTTCAACAGGAAACTTCAGAGCAAACTATAGCTCTCCTGTTGATGATCCTTACTATGACACTCCCAGGGTGGTTAATGTTAGTGGTCGAGAATATGTGAAATATCAAGGGCAATATTATACATATTCACAGTGGATTGCACTAAAATTTGGTAGTTCTAATGCATAATGGTGTAAGAAATTTAAAACTTGCCTATAGATTAATTTTGTTTAGAGAACATTTTAACATATATATGAACTCAAATTGTAATTACCAATAATGTGCATTTTAATTGTCTTACTTTTTCACATATCAGTAGTTGTTATTACTTGGTTTCCCTTTATTTTATTTTAACTAGAGTTTTATGAAAGTTACAGTTTGAAATAAAAAATGTAACAGTTCTTACATTTCTGTATTATGATATGAATTCCAAAGAAGATGTGCAAGCAAGCAATCAAAAGCCTATTGTGCAACAATAAACTGAACAAGAGGCCCATGGGCCACATCATTCAGCTGAGTGACTTTGTCCATGCTATTCTTTACCAAATTTCCCCTTCATAATACCTACTGTGACACTATCCTACCCCAGGGTAGGTAATAATTTTAACAATTAAGAATCAACAGGATGATTCCACTTAAGTTTCAGTTTTTCTGGCCTGGTGTTGCTCGGGAAAAAGATTTTTAAAGATTTTTCTATATACATGTATTTCATTGCAAAACTTGGACTCCCTACGGTGCCCCCCCTATCCACAGGGTCATTAATTAAATAATTTACAATCTACACTACCCCAGGATGCCTCAACAAAAGTTTCAGCTTTCCTGGCCCAGTGATTCTTGATGAGATTTTAAAAATATATTCCTATATATTTCAATGTAAAACAGATTCCCTATTGTGGCCAATACCTATATACCCCAGGAATCATGATTTGAACAATTTAGAATCTACACTGCCCGAGGATGCTTCCACTTAACTCTCAGCTTTTTTTTTTTTAAAACAAACTCCCCTTTGTCCAAGGATGCTACTAGTAAATCAATTTTGGTAAAAATTGGACAAATGGTTCTCGAGAAAAAGTTGACAATGTGAAAAGTTTATAGACGGACAGATGGCAGACAAAAATGGGTAATCAGAAACATGAGCTTTCAGATCAGGTGAGCTGATAAAACTTTGATTGTCTATTGTGTATAGTTATATAGATTACACATGTATTTGCAAGAAAGAAGTCAGAAAAAAATGTTTCTGAATTAACTTCGCCGGGGCGGGAATTCAAATGAATCTTCATTTCACTCTGGATTCACTGAAAGCTTAATTTACCATCCGGATGCATTTGTCAACGTACAGGATTAAAGTCTGAATCAAATTCTATAATATTTCGTAAAAGGGAAGATAGAAACACATTAACAGTTGGATCCATAAAGGGGGGGGGGGGGGCTATTGTACCGATCACTACTTTTGAAGACGGGGAGGCAAGAGTTTTTATGTGCACCTCATCTAGCTTTTAAACTAATACAGAGATTTATCAATGGAATTAGAGAGAGAAAAAACAGATGCTCTGACAAGGTGAATTATAACTTAAAGGATGATTTTATAGAATCAATTCAATTGTAAACTAATTAAGAAGCCAAATTCTTATAAAATTGAGTGCTTTTCAAATATTAATGCATAATTATGTTTATAAATATCATATGAAGCAATACTTTAATTCTGCTTTTTTCTAGATTAAGTAAGGAAATGGGCAACAAGCTGAATGACAAAAACCTCAACATCACAGATCTAAGTGACTCCAACCGTCCACCAAAGATTGCGGAGAAGTACAATGAACTCTATGACAATGAATGGACAGATGCTTTGGAGTCTCTCACAAAGGAAGTGTACCAAGAAGAGATCGCTATAAAAAATCTACTGGATTTAATACTGGTTCATAAACAATGCAAAATCAGATTAAGACAACATTTTAATCTAAATATGAAATTTATCCTGACACATCAGAAAATTTGTCCTCATTTAAATTCTGAATATTTTCTGAAATGTAATTACGGGTACTTGTTGAATTTAAGATACTAGTATATGATACAGTAAAGTATACATTTTTACTATACATGTAAATTAATGATTGAATCCTATTTTGTTCAAATCCCAGGCTGTCTATTCTTTCTGTAAAGTTGCAGCAGTGCATCAGATGGAGAATCTGAAAAAAGCTTTGACTAATGTGGTGAGTTCTTTTACCTCCATCTTGTCTTCATTCAATAGCAGAAGAAGGCGAATGCCTGTCCAATTCTCAGTGATAAGGGAATAATAAAGTAACAGTCAAAAGAATAACTGCATACTGTATTATAGTACAGATGGCTCTGGCTACAGTCCCTTGTCTTTTTGTATTTAGAGCAGTTTATCATGAGATGCCTCAGTTGTGGAGTACTGCATTGATCCCCAGACAGAGAAAATGTTGGAGGAAATTAGAAAATCCCAAAAGATGTCTGCAGAGACTTTGTTTATTAAGGTACTCAAAATACACGTACTTGTAAATACGCATACAAAACATGATATTTGGCAATAAATTTGAGAATACATGTTATGTATGAACCTAAAAAAATATTTAATTTTTATTTTTGTAGGAATTTGTATATAGTAAAGGTTTCAAAGCTGTGTATAAAAGAATTCCACAGTACACAGCCAAATGTTTGGAGATATGCTGGTTGATGCATATGCATTGATCTTGATGCAAATTCTCAAAAATATTTCTCAACTCAATTCTTGAGAATAACTCAGCCGAGAATTTGAGAATAAGAGAGGTTAAGGTACTTTTTTTCTCAACTTTTTTTGACGGCCGCTGAGTCTGAGAATTTTGGATTTGAGAAAATTCGCAGACTTGAGAGCATTCTCAACACAATATGATACCCCAACTAACTAAATTTCATGTTTATTTTTTAACAAACTTTTCCATCATAGCTGAGTATTAGGAAAAGTTTTTGCCATGAGTAGTAAGTATTTCAGATAAAAAAAAAAGAAAAGAAAACTGTGACATAGTGATTGTCTATAGAACAATTCAGAAGGTGCGTTGTATAGCATATCATAATGAGGTTTTAAAAAAATATATTTTTTAAAAAATGCGTAAAATAGACAACAGAAGGTAAAATCTATCTTGTCTATCAAATAGTATAATAAAGAAAGGAAGTGGCTACAATTTTAATGAAATTTTAATGTCCGACGAGGAATTTTATTCCCAAAAAGTAAGACAAGAGTTTCCAAGGCGCAATTGAACACTCCATTATTTCAGTTTGTTCATTAACATGTTCATAAACGTAAAAACTAAAAGAAATGTGAAAACTTGACTATGTAATTCATATTTGAATATGACTGTACTTCGATCTATATTGAGAAATTTAATGTATTATAAGATCATGAAAAGATGTAGACATTTGACTTTTTTTATACCCCCCCCCAAAAAAAAAGAAGGAAAATCCTGTTCACATGATTTCTCGCTCTCAATTTTCACACAAATGCATTAAATAAAGGTAAAATAGCACACCTATCTTCGATTAAGATGCAACCAAAAAAAAATACGGTTTCTTTGAATAAAAATTTCACTGCTGAATTGAAATAAAAAAGATACTCACCTTCAATTAGCGATTTCAACCTGATTTACCGGAGGTATTTATTTAATCTTATTTTATTTTCTTCTTAAAATAACGTTGGTATTCTATTATGGCAGAGATATACAATTATGACTCACTTATACTGTACTCTCTGTTAGGAATAATTTATATTTCACGTGAAAGGGACGCCATACATTTTTTCAGTAAAAATACATGTATAACACGGCGTTATTCGTTCAATTTCTTTAAAGTTTCAGAATTTGTTAATAATGAGCAAATTAGAAAATTAAATATAATACTTTAATGGGAAATAAAGACAAACGAAGTGTAGTTATTTGTTTTTAGAAATTATATTGAAAAATGATAACGCCATTGTTTCTTTGTTACCCCAGCAGTGTTTGTCGTGTGATTTTAAACTTATTTTACAACCATATAAATTAGGTTTCATAAAAATAAATCCACAAGATACTGATGTACAAGTAACAATTACTGGCATCGCGCCGTTGCTATATTCTTTCGTTTTTATAGAAAGTTGCATGGAATACCCGATTTCGAGTATTCTCTCCGACCTGTTCAATGCGTTTCATTATACCCATTATGCCCATCCTACCCAATTGATCATAATTTAGACAATTTGAAATCTACGCTATCCCATGATGCTTCCACATAAGTTTCAGCTTTTCTGTTCCTCTGGTTCTTTAGAAGAGGTTTTTTTAATGACCACACCCTATTTTTGTCTTTTCTTGGTTATCTCCCTTTGTGAGAAGACTTGGTCCCTCATTTTTACAATTTACTTCAGTCTTTCAAAATCTCCTTTTCCCAAGGATGCTATGTACCAAGTTTGGTCAAAATTGGTCCTAGAGTTCTTGAAAAGAAGTCGTAAATGTGAAAAGTTTACAGACGGACGGACAGCTAGACGGACGGACGACGGACAAAATGTGATCAGAAAAGCTCACTTAAGCCTTCGGCTCAGGTATCGTAAGCTAAAAATGGGAAATTAAAACTTATTTCTAACAATTTATGACACTTACATATATATACAGTCAATGTACATGTAGCCCAAGAAGATACATGTTGACCGCAGACTGTTACGATGAACACCTTTTAGTGTCCTGGTTCAAATTCACCTGTCGGCAAACTTTTATTTTTTTTTTTCAAACTCTTTACCTGTGAACAGGCTATATGTACAAGTTTCTTTGTTTCTTCCTTTGATGCATGTTTACTGTTGATATAGAAGATATGAATTTATGGAAAATCATAAATTCTTTTTAACTAAACGAAATTAATCGGAACTATACATGTACCTCTGTGTAAGCACACTTTATTTGAGGACACGAATCATTTACTTCGGTGTTACTCGATACCGGTGTCACGATGAAAAAATATGCCGAATAAAAATTTAACCTTTGCCTCTCAAGAACATCTCTGGATAATAGTAAAGTTGCGCACAGTGGGAGGGGTACTGCAGAGTAGATAAAGTTCAATAATTCATTTTTGTTTGTACTCTAGCTTTTGATTCGTAATATCCAAAATGGAACACAAATTATTTCTGTATAACCTGGTTTGGTATGAGAACCCCTCCCCCCTCCCTCCATGACAACCAGCTGAATAATCTGTATTCATGCAATCCTCTCATTTCCAACCCTCGGGATTCATTGAAAATTCTAGATTTATTAAATACATGTATGTTTACCATTAACCAATCCCTTTGTATAAATTATACAATAAAATATGTTCAAAACCATTAACTTCAATCAGTCATCTGATCTTACCACAATTCATGTAAACAAACAAACGGGTAAAATGTGTGCTTTGACGATATTTTATGCAAAAAATACGGGAAGAATTCAAGGCTTGAATGTCCCTTTGGCATTGCCCAGGCCCTGCATCAAGTAAGCGGCCTCATACAAATCAGTCTAGTAATTATATTGATATTGCATGCAAATGATCATCTGTAAATTCTGAGGGAAGGTCAGATAAACACACAGTTGACTAGAAATAAAGGGACACATGGGAAACAATAAACTACTCACATGTGGCCTAAAGTCAGCGACAAGAACGGAAATCAATAAGCTTTTTCTAAAGACTGAAATAAATATCGGTCTATATAAGTCAATTTATTCAATACAACTAGAAGTGTTCCTTTGCAAATCTCCATTCATGAAAAGTAATGGAGCGTTCAAACAAAAAAAGACTGTTATATAACACAGGTGGATTTTACTTACCTTTCTTGGAAAAGGTGCACTTCTGATTAACAGAATATTGATTATAAATATAGAATTTTGGAAACACTTTCGTTTTATTGTTTTGATATCTTGGATCATAAGTGAACCAATTTTCTTTACTTTATTGTAAGCATATTTTCTTTTACTAAAGTGTAAACGTCACATGTCAAACGTAGTAATATTCGATCTTTTCCATTTGTATTGTTTGATTTTTATTTGTATTCTATAATTCTCCATTTGTATTATATAATTTTTCATTTGTGTTATATAATTTTCAATTTGCATTGTATAATTTCTTATTTGTATTGTAAAAAATATTTATGTTTTTTCGATATAGTATTGTACGCATTTGGTGCGTAATTTCACAACTCACAAAAAGTCTATATCTAAAGCAACACTTACTGATCCCGTAATACTTATCTAGATCCTCGAATTTAATGTAAAGAGATGTTCCAATTGGTGATGTAACATGTTTTGATGACACTGCTTACAAAAACTACATGTATTTACGGTTCAAAATAACTAGTGATACGATTTTGATGAGATTAACCTCCTAATAATGTTCGTTGTTTCTAATAATAATTAAAATCATGGCATAACATGGCTTATATAAATTGCTGATTAGAGAATAATAATGCAGACACTAACAAATATTAATTTTACAGTACAGGTCACGTGTTTTCCCCGTTGCTCGGTGGAAAAAACACCGAGTGACATGCTCTGTGTTACACCGTGTACACAGAGTAGCACGATGTGTGTGAAATATACATGTAGGCCTGCACACCTTGCCACACCGTGTCTAGAAAAATCCCAGCTAATGTTTTTAAAGCTCCATTTCAGTGTATGGTATTGCTTGTCGCGAAGAATGGGGTGTCCTAAAACATTACGACGAATATTTCTTTCTCAATTCTAAAAATATGGGCGTGTCATTATTGTAATTGACGTTCAAAACATGACTCAGAACGTTTCATCCAAAAGGAAAATTTTTTCCACTTAAATGCGTTTCATTGTATCAATAACTTAATTAACATGTAAAATAAAACAACAGATGTGAAAGAAAAAAAATATATTTATTTCAAAGAGTTTTTTTTTTCAAATCATACTCTTTCGGTGCCTCTGTCTGAGTCTTATTTAAGTTGGACTGACAGTCCTGTCAACAGCTAGTAAATTTTATTTTTCGAATTCATGAAGTGATCAATGGATTGACTTGTGTGATAATTTGCATAAACGCCGAAGGCGTTTATGCATAAAAATTATCACACAAGCCAATCCATTGATCATCTTCATGAAGTTGAAAAATCTGACAGTTATTCCTTATATTTACATGCTTTGATGTCGCCAATCCACGGGCTCCAAGCATGCTTCTCTGCTTGTGGTTTTTTGGAACCGCGTCAAAACATTCATTTAAGGAATAACTGTCTTATTTTTCGAATTCATGAAGTGATCAATGGATTGGCTTGTGTGATAATTTGCATAAACGCCGAAGGCGTTTATGCATAAAATTATCACACAAGCCAATCCATTGATCATCTTCATGAATTTGAAAAATAAGACAGTTATTCCTTATATTTATATGCTTTGATTCCGCCAATCCACGGGCTCCAAGCCTGCTTCTCTCTAGATAGATGTTGTCCCGCCCCGCACGTGTTTTTTGGAACCGCGCCAAAACATTCATGAGGAAATCAATTACATTTACAATTGGTAATTTTATCTCGGACAAAGACATTGGAAATGTAAATATGAGGAAATCAATTACATTTACAATTGGTAATTTTATCTCGGACAAAGAAATTGGAAATGTAAATATAAGGGTATAACAAAGGTTTTTGATGGTGCAACTGCGCTCTCTACAAAGGCCACACCGTAAAACATACCGGGTATTACTCAGGTGACCATTAAGTCTCTAAGTCGGTCTCTTGTTAGCTCTTCTGAGCCAAAGGCTCAAAGAGCTAATGCTATGGCCATTTGTGCGGTGTGCGTCGTGCGGTGTGCGGTGTGCGTTAGCTTTTCAGAAATAACTCAAGAACCCTTTGGCCAATCTGTGTCAAATTTGTCACAGGGTATCCTTGGCCCAAGGGCTACCATTTATACTAAAATAAGGGTTGGGACCCTAAAACAAGGGGAGATAATCAGGAAAACAAAACCAAAAGTACTGGTAATTACTTATTGGCTTAGAATCTTCAATCTTTGTTTATAAATGCATCTTGAGTCCTCAGATAACTTCAATCTTAATATAGGTTACTATGATGTACTTATGGTTTTTATAGCTTTATTATTAAAAATATTTTCAGTCCTTGAATTGGCTAAGAATCATCAAACTGTCAGTTTGCAACTTGGGTCTTACGATACTTAGGGTTAGAGGCTTCAAATAGAAGTGATAGATTGTACAATTTATCAGAAGAGCGATTCAAGGCCCTTGGGCCTCTTGTAAAAGAATGCCTATGACTTCGTTTTACATGATAAATAAGCGTAAAATATATTTTAATTCGTGAAAAAATCCAATAAAACCTGTGTTTGTAAAGCGGAGTTGGGGGCCCTGCATATACTACAAGCACCTGAGTCCGTTATATGCGAGTTTGAAGATTTCTTAATTGGTCATTATTTGTATTTAAGACTATTTCAGAAAATATGTTATAAACATCATAATTATTTTCTCATACCTTTAATACTTCAAGATCAACCAGATATACATACAACACCTCCATCACTAACCACATCTTTGGTTGATTGTCAGCAACTTTGGGAGATGGTTAAACATGAACCCTCAATCTGGTGAAACCACAGAGAGATCAAGATATTCAAAGTCAATTATGAGTTACAAAAATCAAACAGAAAATGAAACATATGGAACTTCACAGCCCGAAATTCAAGAACGCTCCTCTAATCCTGAAATTGCTAGTGATTTTAAAGATTCTGATGAATACGGATCTTCTGACCCAACCCTGGAGGATACAGTGAAGATGCAATCAAATGATCCTAGGTCACCAATGAGGAAACTGCTGGATCTAATTCTTGAAATGCGTGATGTTGATCTAGAAAACTGTTTGCATGTCTATCAGGAAATGATGGAATTTAAAGATCCAACAACTTTTACTAGAGAGGTAAAATGAGTCAACTATATATACACATGTTTAAACATATATCACTGATGAATTCTTAATTTTTTCATCAAGAATGTTTTGAAATAGTAATTATAATCAATTTTTAAAATCAATTTTCTCTGAACTTATAGGAAGAGTATTCTATATGTAAAAAGGCTCTTACTGAAATACATGGAAAAACTGAATCAAGATACAGACAAGAAAAAGACCAATTTTGGAGTGAGAGAGATCAGCTGCAAAAGAAAGTGGATGAACTCTGTGTGAAGGTAGAAGCATTTGAGAAAAAAGAGAATCACAGTCAGGCACAGGCACCACTAGGGGAAAAAATAGATAAGATAAAACAGGAAACACGTGAAAAGAATAGCTTTGGGGAAATTGAAAAAGAATCAAAAGTTAATGAAGACATTGGAAAATTTCAAAGGCAGTTAGAATCTGAGCAGGAAACTGATAAAAAATTAGGTGAAGACATTGAAAATTTAGAGGGGCAATTTAATTCTAAGCAGGAAAATCTCGATGAAAAAATAGAAATTGAGAAAAAATTACGTGAAGACATTGAAAAACTACAGAGGGAGTACAATGAAATCTATAACAACGAATGGACTGCTGCTTTGGAAGATTTGGCTGAAAGAATTAACTCAAAAGAGGAGGCTATAGCTATATTGCTGGATTGTATGCAGGTTAATTATTTACCGTAGACGTATTTTTTCCCATGGGGTCATAATTACGTTGGATCAAAAAATTATTACAATGTTGCCTTACATTTAAAAATATGATATAAGAATATAACTATTGCATCCATATCCTATGCATATTTGGTGTTTTTAAAGATCAACTTTGCGAGTACAATGATCAAATGACCCAGAACAACATTAAGGTAATTCCACCCTTCTATGATGTCATAGGTTTTTGCAAAAACTGTAATTAGTTTTAATTCGTACCTTATAGAAAAATATCTCTTGGAAGAATGCTTTACAATAGGTGTAATGATAAATATTGTTTAGTTAAAGAATTCAAAAAAATGCATATTTTCTATATTTAATCAATTATTCAATCTTTAAATAATGTTTACAAGGGCAATAACTCCTTCTAAGGTCTCTTCATTCAGGCATTTGCTTTTCTGTAAAATAGTTTACCTGATATTCAAAATTCAAAGGTATCTTTTAAGTAGGAAGTATTTAGGTACACTCAGCATCATAAATTTGCATATTAACCAGTTTTTACATATTTTTCTCAATATTTTTAACAAAAAATGTAGAATTTTTTTATGTTGCCATACACTTCTGTTTATTTATGTTTTGCATCTTAAATAATATGGTGACCTATACATTTTTTGCAATAAATGGAAAGTTTAAAGTATATTGAATGAAAATATATGCAGTTTTTGTACTTTGAACCTATAAAATTGTAAGGGTGGAAATTCCTTAAGTAAGCGATATGTTCCCGCCAGCTCGGATCTCGCCATACCTAAAAATTTGCGATATTTAAAATCGTAGTACATGTACTACGATTTTAAATATCGCAAATTTTTAGGTATGGCAATTTGTAACCGGTTAATCGATTAATTGGTCGGAACGATGGTAATCGGTTAGAAAATCCGTAATCGGTTAGTCGGAAAAAAATAAAATATATGTAAATTGAAGCACAGTTTGATTAAAATCCCTTCGTTTGTTTTTTCTAGAAAGGAAAACGCTGCATAGATTTTTATTTAGTGTTTCATCCTGTAATTAAGAATATTTGAAGGTGATTATAACTCTCCAGACTGAGATCGCAGGGTAATTGGTCAATTTGCAAAGTGTTAATTACTGTGTTTTTAAGTGATATTTAAAACATCACCGTTAAGCACTTAGTATGTCTATATTTTACCGTTATCTATTAAATTATACTATTATAAAGAACGTTTTAAGTAAAGTTGTAAATAAAGTAAGAGTTAATACATAGACTAGTTCTGATTATGGTGACAACGCAGAATTAGCTTCTTTAACATATGCGTTGGAAAATTATCCCTGTTTGATAAGTGATTACTGCACTCTAGCAAGTTTCACGTTTTTTTTTTTTTTTTAATATTTTCTTGTCTATTGAAATTAAAATAAAATAATAATAGTCCTATTAATATAAAATTTTCCGATCAGAATAATAAACAGAATTTAACTTATAACGTATTTTTAGCCTTTTTATGTACTGTTTTACTGTATGAAAAGAAAATGTCAAAATGTATACATGTACATGTATCTTGATACGACTAACCGGTTAATCGGTCGGAACGTTTTGCGGTTATAACCGATTAGCAATTCTGCAATCGATTGCCATCCCTACAAATTTTATCAAATAAGTAGTCAATTTTGGGGTTCACATTCACATTCATATTAATCAGGTGTTGACCAATTCAATCAAGTATCTGAAACTCACGTGATGTATTTTTACAATTATGTATTTGAAAAACTAAGCAATATGAATATTTTTTTTATTTCAAAACATATATATCTTGAACATCTAGACAAGGGCTCAAGTGGGTTTCTGATCAAAGATCGTCCATCTGTCTCTCCAGACCCCCCCCTCCCCTTCAAATTGGACTAAACTTGGCAAAGACCATCAAACTAAGTATATTGAGAAAGAAACAAAATACACCTCCATCATTACCTTTCTCTGAAGATCTCTTTGGTGAATACCAATTCAAGTTTCCCCATGTGACATGTTGATTTTATTCAAGTATTATTAAATACCTGAGTTTAGAGTTCTCTTTCATGAAAGACTCATAGGCCTCCCCCTCCGATATGTAATTCTGTAAATGACAAAAGATATGTACATAAAATTCTACCACTCTATACTAGTCTAAACATCATAATTTCATGAGTAACCACACAAAAAGGTGAAAAATCATAATGGCTGAATTTTACAATTTTGCCTTTCCTCATAAAATTCAACTGACTTGGTATAATATTTTTTAAAGTTTATTTTACATTTTTAGCACTAGGATAACATATTCTGAAATTTTCTTGAACATCTGTAAACCTCTACCGAGTGCAATATTTGTTAATTTTCTGAAGTTTTAACTACAGTAATATTTTCCAACTCTATTTCATTTTTCAAGACTAGGGTGAAATATTCAAAGAATTATCCACTTTTCAAAGCATGAGATGATATCAATGAAGTCTTTTCCAAAGGAAAAAAATTGTTTGTTTCTGTTGTCTGTCCTTAATATGTACATAAACGATCTTTGACTTAGTATGTGCCTATCAGAAAGAAAAAAAATCATAATTTAGTTGGTGTCTGGCCTATAGGCCTCTTGTTCGCTAAACATAGGTATAATGCTCATTAATGATATTTATTTCAAATGCTGATTATTTTAATTTAGGCAGCCTACATCTTTTGTAAGGATGCAGCATCTTATCAGATGGAAAACATCAAAAAGTCTTTGACAAATCTGGTAATATTTTTTAGCTGTTCTACTAGTTTAGTACAATTCTCAGTTAAACTTAGACTTCAGTAGGGCGTGGTATTCTCGACGTTACATAATTAGCGTCTGAAAATTACACAGCCTTTTATTACCGTCTTCCTTGGAAGACGGTATAGGTATCACACCGGTAATTGTTTTCACTATATAATTCTATATAGAATAAAAAATCGTTAAAAATCAGGTATTTGTTTACATGAAAAAATATTTAGCAGGAGGTGTTAAACATTACCTGTCACATTAGCTGACACCAAAAAACAGGGTACCCACACGGCATTTTCGGACTTTTTCCATCTGTAAACAGGGCTACCCTCAAATCCACGTGTTTTTACTTTGTTTATAAACACCTCGAGTGCATCACAGGAAGTAGCCTCCTATGCCCTGAAAAAAATAGTTCCTGTCATAAACCTTTATTTATTCACAAAGTACATAAAATTTACTAGGCACAGGTACCAAAGTTGTAAAAATGGCTTGGAAGAAAATAGAAAAACGCCTCAAAAGAAAAGAAAATTAATTTTATATATATGGACCTACATTTGATTGGTCAATTACCGGTGTGATACCTATAGAATAGTTGAAGTTTTTTACAGTCTTCGGACTATGCACTTCCTCTCTTTTGTGATTGGTAGAAATTGCATGCTGAGAAAATTTTCAATTATTTCATTGGTTGAAATGCTGTTCAAGGCAAGGGAGATAACTTTCTGATGATCTATTTTTCGTACGACTTAACAATTTTGCAAGATTTCCAATCTTAAAAAAATGACAAAACGAACAACAAAATCAGCAGTGATTATTTCTTAATAACATGAAATTTTTTATAGCAATAAATAAAAAGGTCTCTTTAATTTCATTATAAATAAAATTTGATAGTTATTGCTTGCAGGCTTTACAATTTGTTTTTATTCTTTTCCCCTTTCTTGTTTGAAGATTGAATGTGAATCAGCCGAGGTTTGCCGAAAGCTCTCGGCCAGTCCAAGTTTATGGAGATGACCGAGCGACAACCGTGGTAGGGCTAATGCCTGTAAAAAGCTAATTTAGAAATACAAAATCAAGAAATTCAAAAGAATTATACGGCCTGTTAAGTATAGCTCTGTTTACTGTTTAAAATTGTTGCTAAAGACGGTAAGCTTTTTTGAAAAGCTCTACTTGTTCATTGAAATAAACAGTCCGGCGAATGTCAACGAGTGTATCAATGAAAAAATGATAAGCGTTTCTTACGACAGGGAATGAGAGACGTTAATTACGTGGTGTCGAGAAAGTCACGTCCCTATGAAAGTCCAAGGTTAACCGGCATCGTACGATATAGGCCTATAGCCTAATTATACTTTGCATGAATTTTAAATAGTTTTTTTTTATTATTATTCATGTAAATATATGAACTTTTATGAAATTTATTTATTCAATTATATTTTTTTTATTTTGACACTAAGAGTATTAGATCAAGAAATGTCCCGAGCACAATGTGTACTATTGAACCGCAAACAGAGAAAATGTTGGAGAAAATCAGAAAATCACAAAAGATTTCATCAGATTTACTTTTTGAGGTATGTTTTATCCAAACTACGGAAATCAGTATTGTATAGAGTAAGATTTCCTAAACAGCCGGTGTAACGTTGAATTTTGACCCGGTTTGAAAATTGACCCGGGGGTCATTTTTCAATGTTGAATATTGAGACTCTAATCCGTTGAAAACAGAACCGGGTCGTGGAATTTTGATAATGAAATCGGTTCAAAATTCAACAGCATAAAAACACATATTTATGATTGGGTTATCACTATACTGTGACTTAATTCATAGCTAGGTATGAGGCCCCGTTTTGGTATTTACTGGAAAAAGTAATATCCCCTATTTGAATAAGTGATATCACCTGTTCCAATAGATTATATCACCTATTCGATTTGAATTTGTGACATCACCAATTCACGGCCAGGAACACGTTAAGTTCCAAGACAGTACCGTTGTCAGAAACATTTAAAGTTAAGCACTGAAAATGGCTCGTTGTCATGAACTTACTGGTGAGGTTATGACAAAAACTGTCCGGTGTCATTACTCGAGAAGACAGGTCGTGAGCAGTTTTTCATTTTTTAAGTTAAATAATTTCAACCCAGGCGCGTAGCATCGTTTTTGGAAGTGGGGGGGCCAACCTGAGCAAAAAATTTTTTACTTACCTGAAAAAGTTGACAAGCACAAAAAAAAAAAAGGAAAAAGTTGCCCAAAGTCGAAAATCCTATTTCGTGGGGGGGGGGGGGGGGGGGGGGTTCGTGGGGGGGGGGGGGGGGTAGTGGCTAACTTTTTTCAAGACCATCCATCTTTCAGTTGAAACTTTTGGGGTATATTTTCTTTATAACACTACCCTTTGCTGAAATGTGCGGGGGGGGGGGAACCTTCCCTTCAGTAAACATGTTCTATAGTAAAGGTAATGTCGGGAGAAAAAGTGGGGGGGCCTGGCCCCCCCTGATACTACGCCCCTGCAACCAATGTCTGGAATTGCAATGGGGAATAGGACTGACACCCCTTTTGGTGTTGTATGAATTTCAGCCGTTAAAATGAAGTAATAAAAGAGGAGTTCGCATTGGCGATATTAAACCCTGGTGAAATAAAACGTGGATTTCATTCATTTTCCTTCTGAGATGTTATATTTTTTGTAAATAGAAAATTATATGTATACCAACTGATGCAGTCAGTATCAAGTCATGTTATAAGCCTTTACAGAAAAAAATAGAACAACTTCAAACTGAAAATTTTGATTAATTATAATTTATGTCCGTTGTCATAGCAAGATACGAAAATTCAGTCCGTTGTCATCGGTCCGTTGTCGCTACTTTACTGTACGTATACACTATGAAGGAGGTCGATTTTAGTTTTTTATTTAATGCTTTAATAAATTTCAAGCATGTCTTCAATAAATGGGTGAACTAATTAGTCATAAGAAACTAAACGTATGTTTTTTTCTATATTTCATATAATGTTCAGCTTTTGTTTGTCATACATATGGGCTTCAGCCGTTTCCCTCAAAAAACAAATTTCAAAGTAAAGGAAGAAATATGCACGATTCCTGCCTACATTTTGCACTCATTTTACTCAATATTAATGGCAATTTGGCCAAAAAATCGTTTATATTACAAAGAACATTTCAATGGTAATTGTTGAATTGTTTTAATACCAGTACTTAATAGTGAATTATCCCTATTTCTAGCTCTTAAAAAAAGGGGGCGGGGGGATGATATTCTCCATTGATTGATCACCATATTTTGAAATAGTCTTGGATATTTAACGGCAAAGAAATTATAAAAATAAATGTATTATAAAAATAAATGTATTAATAATATGTAATGTTTAAGTTGTAAATCGCTTCGAAATAAGTGAAAAAAATAAGCATTTATGCCTCGTATGAGTAATATCAGCCTGACAGTACAGTAAAAAATAACGAGTAATATCAGCCTGACAGTACAGTAAAAAATAACCAAACACAGATATGCAGTTTTGTCGATTATGTCATTCACTTGAATTGTATAACAAACCATTAAGAGGGATCACACTGATATTAAACAAAACAAGATAAAACATGAACATAGGTGCATGAAAGGTACAAGTGTGATCCCCCTGAGACTGACTAGAAATTAACATGCAGTGACATTACATGTAAATATGCATAAAATATAACATAAATGATTTAGTCCTTTGAGGCGTCCTAACAATTGCACCAATCCCAGATGACAAGTTACCAGAATAAGAAAAATAAAAAATTTGACCAGAATGCAAAATCATACAAAAATTGACCCATAAAAAGGGTGGTGGTGGTTTTTTTTCCATCGCAATAACAGTTTTTTTTCTTTGTCGTTTTGTGTCTACAGTATATACATATCTTTGATAATACTATTTTTTGTCGTTTTTTGTCAACCCTCCACCCCCCCCCCCCCACCCCCGTCTTGAAACACAAAAAGCTTTGGTTTGAATTTTTGAAAGAAAAAAAAAACAGTACATATCACCTGTAAAAAAGAATTTTTGTTTCACCGGGGGGGGGGGGATGTTAAAATATTCTCCGTTTTTCGTTGATTTCTATTGTGAAAAACAAATTTTTTACCAAAATTTTAGCTAACTCTCTTTGTTTTCCCAAATAAGTAATGTTTAATGAAACTTTATATGATAT
This sequence comes from Saccostrea cuccullata, assembly GCF_032062105.1. Classification (NCBI taxonomy): domain Eukaryota; kingdom Metazoa; phylum Mollusca; class Bivalvia; order Ostreida; family Ostreidae; genus Saccostrea; species Saccostrea cuccullata. Next base: position 8,453 of record NW_026927299.1, on the reverse strand, counting down.
CTATAAAAAATATATAAAAATTCCTTCGAATATGTTAACTTTTGAAAATTAACTTGGTGGTAGGCGGATTGATTGATTGATTGTATACTGTTTTACGTCCCTCTCCAGAATATTTCACTGATATGGAGACGTCACCATTGCTGGTGAAGGGATGCACATTTAGACCTATGCTCGGCACTTACGGCCTTTGAGCAGGGATGAATCTTTATCGTGTCACACCTGCTGTGACACGGAGCCTCGGTTTATACGGTCTCATCCGAAGGACCGCCCTATTTAGTCGCCTTTTACGACAAGCAAGGGGGTACTGAGGACCTACTCTAACCCCGGTAGGCGGAGGAACAATATGTATTCAAACATTATATTATAGTATTCTATTATTATGTTCCCCAAACGGAGTTTGGGAACATATTGTTTTTACTCTGTTTCTTATTATGTTCCCCAAACGAAGTTGGGGAACATATTGTTTTTACTCTGTTTCTTATTATTATGTTCCCCAAACGAAGTTGGGGAACATATTGTTTTTACTCTGTTTCTTATTATTATTATTATTATTTTTCTTCTTCCTGGGAAAATTTTGTCCACGAGTGATCTTGTAAACTACACATTGGACTAAGGTAAAATGTTTTTAGGGTCAGTAGACATGTTATGTAGATTTGCCCAATGAAGGTCATTTTGCGCGCACGTGCTTGCAAGAGCGCGCACGTGCAACACGTGAAATGACTAATATAACGTATATTGCTGTAACTTTTCTATTTTTTGATGAAATGTTTTGAAACTCATAATGTAAGGAAATAATAGTAGTATAGACAAGATGGCATGGTCAAAATAGCAAGATCTCACGCGCATGCACGTGCGCTTAGCTCTGATTGGCTGAAACTAAAGTCTCAATATCTTTCTTGTTTCTTGTCATAATCATTTGAAATTTTGAACATAGTCCTACATAATGAAGATCTACAGCATGATATATAAAAATTTTTATGAAAGCATGCGCATGCGTGCATGCTGCAATCTGATTGGCTGAAACTTTAAATGGCTATATCTCCGTTGTTTTTGGATGAAATGCTTTGAAATTCAAAATATGGTCATGCATTAGGATATCCTACAATATGTTATAGAAAAAAATCATGAAATCACGCGCATGCACGTGTGCTGCAATCTGATTGGCTGAAACTTTAAAAGGCTATCTCCTTTGTTTTAGACGAAATGTTTGGAATTTTGAAATATAGTCATTCATTAAGATAACCTTTAATATGATAAAGATAAAAATTCATGAAATCACGTGCATGCATGTGTGCTGCAATCTGATTGGCTGAAACTTCATATGGCTATAACTCCCTTGTTTTTCAACCGAACAGGATGGGATTTAGAACATAGATAAATATAAGGGACTCCTACAAGAAGGTGTAGTCATCATGCACGTGCTTGCACGTGCGTGCACGAGAAATGAGCTAAATTAAAAATACACTCGAGTGAGTGCAATTTTTAGTACTTTTGGATTAAATGCTTTGATATTAAGTATATTGTAATTTATAGATAGTGTAGACAAGATAATATGGTCGTTACGCACATGAACAAGCGTGCAATGTTTAAATTTAAATATATTTTGTATTCTTCTGGGAAGAACTTGATTAAGTCTAAATTCCATAAAGTAATTCTTATTTAATAGAGATTACAGGGAATATGGCACCAAAAGGGAGTTGGGGAGCGTTTGGGGAACATCTGTAACGGTCCCCGTTACAATTAGCACTAGTTATTATTATTATGTTCCCCAAACGAAGTTGGGGAACATATTGTTTTTACTCTGTTTCTTATTATTATTATTATTATTTTTCTTCTTCTTCTTCTTCCTGGGTACTTTTTTGTCCGGGAATGATCTTGTAAACTGTTCGTCCGAGGTAGGTAAAACCTTTTTAGGGTAAGTAGACATGTTATGCAGATTTGCGGAATCAAGGTCATTTTGCGCGCACGTGCTTGCAAGAGCGCGCACGTGCAACACTTGAAATAACCAATATAATAGATATAGTCGGAACTTTTCTATTTTTTGATAAAATGCTTTGAAACTCATAATGTAAGGATACATTAGTAGTATAGACAAGATGGCATGGTCAAAATAGCAAGATCTCACGCGCATGCACGTGCGCTTTGCTCTGATTGGCTGAAACTAAAGTCTCAATATCTTTCTTCTTTCTTGTCATAATCTTTTGAAATTTTGAACATGGTCCTACATTATGAAGATCTACAGCAAGATGTATTAAAATTTTAATAAAAGCATGCGCATGCGCACGTGCTGTAATCTGATTGGCTAAAACTTTAAATGGCTATATCTCCTTTGTTTCTTGACGAAATGCTTTGAAATTTAAAACATAGTCATGCATTACGATATCCTAAAATATGATATAGAAAATATTCATGAAATCACGCGCATGCACGTGTGCTGCAATCTGATTGGCTGAAACTTCAAATGGCTATAACTCTCTTGTTTTTCAACCAAACAGGATGAGATTTAGAACTTGGATAAATATAAGGGACTCCTACAAGAAGGTGTAGTCATTATGCACGTGCTTGCACGTGCGTGCACGTGAAATGAGTAAAATAAAAAATACACTCGAATGAGTGCATTTTTTAATACTTTCGGATTAAATGCTTGGATATTATTAAAATTTAAGATAGTGTAGACAAGATAATATGGTCGTTACGCACATGAACACGCGTGCAATGCCTATTTTTTTTAATATATTTTGTATTTTTCTTGGAAGACCTTGATTAAGTCTAAATTCCATAAAGTATTTCTTATTTAATAGAGATAACAGGGAATATGGCACCAAAAGGGAGTTGGGGAGCGTTTGGGGAACATCTGTAACGGTCCCCGTTACAATTAGCACTAGTTATTATTATTTTTCTTCTTCTTCTTCCTGGAACTTTTTTGTCCGGGAATGATCTTGTAAACTGTTCGTCCGATGTAGGTAAAACCTTTTTAGGGTTAGTAGACATGTTATGTAGATTTGCGGAATCAAGGTCATTTTGCGCGCACGTGCTTGCAAGAGCGTGCACGTGCAACACGTGAAATAACCAATATAATAGATATAGCCACAACTGTTCTATTTTTAAATGAAATGCTTTGAAACTCATAATGTGAGGATATATTTGTAGTATAGACATGACGACATGGTGAAAATAGCAAGATCTCACGCGCATGCACGTGCACTTCGCTCTGATTGGCTGCAACTAAAGTCTCAATATCTTTCTTGTTTTTTGACGAAATCCTTTGAAATTTTGAACATAGCCATGCATAAGGATATCCACAACATGAAATAAAGCAATTATCATGAAAACACGTGCATGCACGTGCGCTGCAATCTGATTGGCTGAAACTTTAAACAGCTATAACTCCCTTGGTTTTCAACCAAACAGGATGGGATTTGGAACATAGATAGATATAATGGACTTCTACAAGTAGGTATGGTCACCATGCACATGCATACACGTGCGTGTACATGTGCTGCAATCTGATTGGCTGAAACTTTAAACAGCTATAACTCCCTTAGTTTTCACCCAAATGGGGTGGAATTTAGAACATAGATAGATGTAATGGACTTCTACAAGAAGGTATGGTCACCATGCTCATGTATGCACGTGCGTGCACGTGAAATGAGTAAAATTAAACATACACTTGAATGAGCGTATTTTTTTTTATAATTTTGGATTAAATACTTTAATATTCAGTATATTAAAAATATAGATTGTGTAGACAAGATGATATGGTCATGACGCAAATGCATTCACATGTGCACGCGTGCAATGCTAAAGTTTAAATGATTTTTGTACACTTCTTTGTTAATGTTGTTAAAATCTCAGATGCATAGAGGTTGTCTTATTTAATGAAGCTTACAGGGAATATGGCACCAAAAGGGAGTTGGGGAGCGTTTGGGGAACATCTGTAACGGTCCCCGTTACAATTAGCACTAGTTATGTTCCCCAAACGGAGTTTGGGAACATATTGTTTTTACTCTGTTTCTTATTATTATTATTATTTTTTTTCTTATTTCTTCTCCGGTACTTTTTTTGTCCGCGAGTGTTCTCAGAAACTGTTCACCCAACTGAGCTAAAACCTTTTTAGGGTTAATAGGTGTGTAGTGTAGGTGTGCGGAACGAAGGTCATTTTGCGCGCATACGCCTGCACGTGCGTGCGCGTGAAATGAGTGAATTGACTGATATACTTAATATAGCTATAACTTTTACATTTTTTGATGAAATGATTTGAAACTCATTATATAAAGATATATTAATACTGTAGATAATGTGACACTGTCAAATTAGCATGAACTCACGCGCATGCACGTGCGCTTCACTCTGATTGGCTGAAACAAAAATCTCAATATCTTTTCTGTTTTTTGACAAAATGCTATGAAATTTAAAACTTAGGCATACTTCAGGATGTGCTACAATATGACATATAACAATTGTCATGTAAACACGCGCATGCACGTGCGCTGCAATCTGATTGGCTAAAACTTTAAATGGCTATAACTCCCTTGTTTTTCAACCAAACTGAATGGGATTTGGAACATAGATAGATGTAATGGACTTCTACAAGAAGGTATGGTCACGTGCACATTCATACGCGTGCGTGTACGTGCGCTGCAATCTGATTGGCTGAAACTTTAAATAGCTATAACTCCCTTAGTTTTCAACCAAACAGGATGAGATTTGGAACATAGATAGATATAATGGACTTCTACAAGAAGGTATGATCACCATGCACAGGCATACACGTACGTGAACGTACGCTGCAATCTGATTGGCTGAAACTTTAATCAGCTAAAACTCCCTTGGTTTTTAACCAAACTGAGTGGGATTTAGAACATAGATAGATGTAATGGACTTCCACAAGTAGGTATGTCACCATGCTCATGTATGCACGTGCGTGTACGTGGAATGAGTAAAATCAAAAATACACTTGAATGAGCGTATTTTTTAATACTTTTGGATTAAATATTTTAATAATTAGTATATTAAAGTATATAGATTGTGTAGATAAGATGATATGGTCATTACACACACACATTCACATGCGCACGCGTGCAATGCTAAAATTTGAATGAACTTGGTACCCTTCTGGGTAAACGTTGTTAAAGTCTCAAATGCATAAAGTTTGTCTTATTTAATGAAGCTTACAGGGAATATGGCACCAAAAGGGAGATGGGGAGCGTTTGGGGAACATCTGTAACGGTCCCCGTTACAATTAGCACTAGTTATTATTATTATTATTATTTTTTTTCTTATTTGTTCTCCGGTACTTTTTTGTCCGCGAGTGTTCTCAGAAACTGTTCACCCAACTGACCTAGAACCTTTTTAGGGTTAATAGGTGTGTAGTGTAGGTGTGCGGAACGAAGGTCATTTTGCGCGCATACGCCTGCACGTGCGGGCGCGTGAAATGAGTGAATTGACTGATATACTTAATATAGCTATAACTTTTACATTTTTCGATGAAATGCTTTGAAACTCATTACAAAAAGATATATTAATAGTGTAAATAATATGACATTGTCAAATTAGCACGAACTCACGCGCATGCACGTGCGCCTTGCTCTGATTGGCTGAAACAAAAATCTCAATATCTCTTTTGTTTTCCGACGAAATGCTTTGAAGTTTTTAACATTGTCATGAATTAGGATATCCTACAACATGATATGGAAAAAATTTCATGAAATCACGCGCATGCACGTGCGCTGCAATCTGATTGGCTGAAACTTTAAATGGCTATATCTCCTTTGTTTTTTGACGAAATGCTTTGAAATTTAAAAAATAGTCATGCATTAGGACATCCTGCAATATGATATATAAAAAAATTTCAGGAAATCACGCGCATGCACTGTGCTGCAATCTGATTGGCTGAAACTTTAAATGGCCATATCTCCTCTGATTTTTGATGAAATGCTTTGAAATTTAAAACATAGCCATGCATTAGGATATTCTACAATATGATTTAGAAAAAAATTCTTGAAATCACGTGGATGCACGTGTGCTGCAATCTGATTGGCTGAAACTTGAAATGGCTATAATTCCTTTGGTTTTCAACCAAACAGGATGGGATTTAGAACATAGATAGATATAAGGGCCTCTAACAAGAAGGTATGGTCATCATGCACGTGCACGCACGTGCGGGCATTTGGAACGAGTGAAATTAAAAATACACTTGAATGAGTGATTTTTAATACTTTTGGACTAAATGCTTTAATATAAAGTATATTTAAATATGTAGAAAGTGTAAACAAGATTATATGATCATTATGCACCTGCATTCACATGGGCACGCGTGCAATGTTAAAATTTGAATATAATTGGTATCCTTTTGGGAAAACGTTGTTAAAGTCAAAAATGCACAGATGTTGTCTTATTTAATAAGGCTTACAGGGAATATGGCACCAAAAGGGAGTTGGGGAGCGTTTGGGGAACATCTGTAACGGTTCCCGTTACAATTAGCACTAGTTATATATTATATTTATCTTTGAAGAAATATTCAAAGATTTTATGCAAACGTTAATTTAAGAGCTATATCTCAAAGTAAAAGATTCTAACCAATGGCTCATATTTCTCTTCATTTGAATAAATTTCTTCGCCTATTCAAAAAATTCTTTCAGGAATGAACATCCTCTGTCTACTGTTTACACCCACTGTGTGCTCCTTGTCTTGATCAGGAAATATACCGGGAAAAATCCGTCGATGTTTAAAAAATGGCCTAACAACTACTATGCAAAACGTCAGTCAGCATTAGACTCCATGATAAATTGTATTTGCTGACAAGATCATTGTTTCGACCAAGGAACTTTTGAAATTATGACTTTTATAAAAACAAGACTTTTGATATTCTTGTTTCAGCAACTTTTTTGTCAATAATTTAATACGAAGGGGCAACAGGGGGGGGGGAGGGGGGGGCTGCCCCCCGCACTTTTTTCCCAACCTTACTTATACTATAAGAAATGTTAACCGAAAGACTGGTAGTTTACACTGAAAAAAGTTTATACCCCCCCCCCCCCCCCCCCGAAATAGGATTTTCGACTTTGGGCAACTTTTCCCCCCTTTTTTTTGCTTGTCAACTTTTTCAGGTAAGTAAAAAAAAATTCTCTGGCTGCACCGCCCCCCCCCCTCCCCGCCCCACTTTCAAAAACGATGCTATGCAACTGATACATATTAAAAATTTCTGTATTTTAAAGTACATGTAGATCAAAAATTTTAGTTTTGTTTTACGGATTAGTATTTCAGGAATCGTTATACGTTTACACTCGAGTATGAGATTGAATTGATTAAAAAAAACATCAGAGAATGGTTAGCGCGTTGACGTATATATACACTACTCCTAAGATGACCCCCTAAAAGATTCAAAATTTTTCTGTAATATGCTTTTCCTTTCTTAAGAGTACATAAACATTTGATTATTTTTGTAATATACGTATTTATTGATCAGTCTGACTAAAACCAGTCCTTACTATTTTACTTGTAACAAAGTGAAATACTAGGGATAGCTTGAGTCATACTGTTTTATTGATAAACTTATATGTTAAGAAAAAGACAACGGACTAGAAAAACTTAACATGTACTGACAACGGACATTTTGATTATAAATTGCGATTTCTCTAGGCCTGCTATCAAAAATAGGCTGTCAGTTGCCTAACACATGTAAAATTAAGTTTTTCTTCATATTTCAAAATAAAAGGACCATTTTGATAAATTTTACGTAAGAAATATTAAAATTTCAGGCTGACGATCATGACTTCACACATGGGCATGTGATTGCCAACGCAAACTCCTCTTTTATTACTTCATTTTAACGGCTTAAATTCATACAACACCAAAAGGGGTGTCAGTCCTATTCCCCATTGCAATTTCAGACATTGGTTGAAATTATTTAACTTAAAAAATGAAAAACTGCTCACGACCTGTCTTCTCGAGTAATGACACCGGACAGTTTTTGTCATAACCTCACCAGTAAGTTCATGACAACGAGCCATTTTCAGTGCTTAACTTTAAATGTTTCTGACAACGGTACTGTCTTGGAACTTAACGTGTTCCAGGCCGTGCAATTCAAAAAGGTGATATCACTTATTCGAATTGGTTATATAGCCTATTCGATTGGGTGATATCACCTTTTCCCGTCGAATAGCTGTAGTTTTTTTTGTTGTTTGTTTTGCTTACAAATTAATTTATTTCACTTATATATCAGGTAAACAACAAGAAAATCGAAGAAAAAACGCATGAAAGCTGGGTAGTCCGAATTTTCTTGGTTCCAGTGGTAATCTATATATTATAATATAAATCATTCGTTAATGACTGTTGTAAGAATCTCAAATAGGTAATATCACCTTTTCGAATAGATGATAGCACCTTTTTAGCACAAAAAGGTGATATCATCTTTTATTCTAAGCTGTCTGACTTTATCACATGATTAAGTATAT
>NW_026927298.1:0-30607 GCF_032062105.1 Saccostrea cuccullata | reverse complement strand
TTTGTATAACATAATTTGCCTACGTCACAATGAGTTACTTCAGAAACGTATTACTCTGCTTAACATAAATTTTTAAAATATGCTATATCTGAAGCCCTTTTCCGGAGGAAAAAAGAAAAAAAAATTTACATTGTCTCCATTGAAATTAAATTAAAAGGAATGAAGCTCATTTCAACTTATGTTATACGATATAACATAACTTGGGGCCATTTACGCTTTTTTATAAACCGCTTCGCGGTTTAGAAAGCATAAATAACACCAACTAATGTTATATCGTACAACATAAGTTGAAATAAGCTTCATTTCTTAAAAAAACACGGACCGTCGGAAACATCAGAGGTGGGATCAGGTGTCTAGGAGGAGTAAACATCCCCCGTTGACAGGACATACCCGCTTTGAGCTTTATGTATTATTCAGGTAATGTAAGATTCAGAGTGATCACTTCGTACTCAAAAGTGTTAATAAAGCAGTAAATTAACAAAAGGCTTGTAGCATGTCAGACAAAAAATTACCAATAGAAAGGATGTATTTACAGACAAGTTCATGATAACTACTTTAGAATTTGCATAAAACCGACTGAAAACGGAATTATTGAAAACCATTTAAGATCAATAACTTGTCGGTAGCTTCTCATGGTTTACAAATTGATGATCACTAACGTTTCTATTCAGTAACAAATCTCTGTATGAAAAAGAGGTGTCAGATTCTCCAGTGTTATTTCTTTTTATCAAGAGTTCAATTTAAAATGTAGAGAGACAAGTATAAATTTAAACATTTACATTTACTTTGTTTGACCCTTATAGAAAGCATTATAAATTTACAACGGATAAATGCACATAACACAAAGACATAATCACAAAAGTTTGTCGGGCATATGAATACAGGGACTACGTCGTTACTGTTAAACCAAGCGAAAAATTTATGTCTATAATAAGATTCATTTGTAGTGCTTTGTTGCAAAAATATAGTTTATCATTTAAACTTTTTTAAATAATAAAATTAAAATTGCAGAAAATACAGGGGATACAAAATGTAAATAAAAGCAATGAATTATCATTTTTTTGAAAGATGCAGTCCAGTAACTGCCATGGTGTGTGCAAAAACATTTTCATAACGCGCGTTACTCAATTTGTTTGCACACATCATTGCAGTTATGAGACTGCATCTTTCATAAAATGATAATTCGATGCTTAAATGTTACATTATAAGTCAAACGATTTGACACTGAGTTCCGAGTTCCTCGATGCAATCATTTCCTCAGACATCAAGTACATTTAGTGGATAAGTGTCTACTAAACTTTTGATTAACTTTATGGAACCTTGCTCTTTCCTTTGAAGCAGAAGTTTTGAAACATTTCATATCGTTTCTGTATACATGTACCATGTATTATACAAGGGTGATGAATAGTTCTCTCGGATTTGCTTTCAGACTTACAACATACGACAAATTCAGAAATACCAAACTCGTCAAGCACAACACTGAACGCTGTAACCTCAACGGAAACCACAACGTTTGTTCTCAATCGAGAAATGGGTTTGAAAGTTAAAATTCTTTACTCTCTTTAGAAAGATTAAAAAAAAACCTTCTTTAAACGAGATTGTTGAAAGCTATTTAAGCTTGTCAGAAGCTTCTCCTGGTATTTAACTTGATTATAGTTAACGTTTATATTCATTGAAATTTCTATATGTAAAAGACGTTATCAAGAGTTCAATTGAAATGTAGATTTGACATGTATAAATGTAAAGAACTTTATTCGGTAACAACCAATATTTGCCCCCCAAATCAAACTTTGATGGAGATATATTTAATTCAGTTCTTCTTAAACAGGGGAGTATATGCTGACTTCAAAGCACTGAATATTTTCATAAATAATGACGTCATATGTACCTAATGACGTCACAAACATGACGTAAATTTAAGTTTTTTATGAATTTTACAGAAAAATGTACATATCTCGTCAATATTTTGAGTAAAAGTCACCGAGTGCATGCGTGTTCAGGATCAATATTTTGATATATTGTGTAGAATGATAATATCAATGAAATATGTCAATATTGTTCCTGAACAAACTTGCGCTCTATAAATTCTATAGCTAAAATTGTTGAAATTTTGTCCATTTTGTTCTCTTTCTGAAAAAAGATATAAAATCGGACTAGTTTGTGACGTCATAAAAACAAAAATTGTGAATACACTGCTTTGAAACTCTAATATTTTCTGTTAATTTATATTTCTCATACAATATATTGAATTCAGCACATTTCAGGAAGTTTTCAAAATTTGACTTTTGTGGGGGCAAATATATGCAATATACCGCATATAGTTCTTTTACATTGAGAGTCAAGTGATTTGACTTAGAGTTCTGAGTTCCTCAAAGCAATCATTTCCTCAGAACTCAAGTACAATAAGTGGATAAATGTCTACTTAACCTATGATTAATCTGATGGAACCTTGTTCTTTCCTTCAAAGCAGGAGTTTTGAAAGATTTTATAGTATTTCTGTATACATGTACCCGGTATTATTACATTTTAAAAGTGAAATACTGTAATTTATTCATTGAATAAAAATGGTATCCTTTCACAGTGTGACAAATATCAGAAGCGCGGTAAAACTCTCGATTTACCTTCCAATAACGAAAATTGTCGTAAAAATATTCCTAGGGCTGTTATAATAATATATAGAGAGAGTGTGTAAATAAACCATTCTGACAGAGAATAAGACTGCCAAAATTCCCCCCAAATTATGTCTGAAATCCATGTATACTATGTTTTCAATCTTGCATCAGTTAGCTATGACGTATCAACCGGTCAAATATGACGTCATGTAGCCTGTGACTGTATTACAAGAAGACAAATAGGTAAAGGGAAAATTAGAGAAAATGTAAACTGAAAATTCAATATTTTGTAGTTGAAAATGGAATTTATTTCACTCGTGAAACAGGATTTTTTTTAATAGTTTCACGAGTGCGATTAGCACGAGTGAAAATATTAAAAAAAAAACCCTTCCTCACGAATGAATTCAATAAATTCCATTATCAACGACAAAACATTAAATATCCTCTATTTATACAAGAGAAATCAATATTTATCTCGGCTTTGATTTCAGACACACAACATACAATAAATTCAGAAATACCGAACTCATCAAGGACAACAATAAATGCGGTATCGTCAACGAAACCCACAACGTCTGCTCTCGGTCGAGAAATGGGTTTGAAAGTTAAAATTCTTAACTGTTTATAGAAAAAAACCTACTCTAACACCATTCCTGCTGCTTTATGTTTCATTCATAAAACAGTTTTTTTTATGTCATATTAATTAAACAAGATTTCTAGTAATTTAACCCTTGTGATATAAAGGAAAAGATTAATTATTTATTTAATTGTTATTAGCCTTTTGAAATAATTCAAATACATGAGTTTGTTTACGATTGTTGTAAAATGACTAAATAAGATAAAATGAATCTATGTAGGAAGCTTTATATTTCTTGCATTGTTTAAACAGTGATTCTGATGGTGGGAATCGGAGTGGTGGAAGTGACGATAATTATTGTGGGAATTCTAGCAGTCAAGCGATTTAGACAGAATAAGTAAGAATCACAGTAAAATCAATCATATTTCCTTCGTATTGTAGCAACTGTTCTTGTCAATGTAAGATGGAAAGAAAAATATAGGGTTCAACAATAAAATACTAGAGATTGTTTCCATTTCTACCAGGGATTCTATTCTGTTCTATAGGAGCAAAACGACAAGACGCAGTAAAGAAAATGTCGGTCGACCTGTTTCTAGAAAGACAGTCTGTAGTATTGATAACGTATATGCCACGATTCCAGAGGAGGAATTCGAAGAGAATCCATATAAGGATCTCTCTGAAGGGGTGTATGATACAACCTCAAAACGAAGATCTCATGTCAATGGTAGCCGGAACGAATATTCCAGAGGAAGTTTTTATTCTCGTTTGTTTCGAAGTTCAAAAATAAGCGGAAGAAGTTCAATACAGGAAATGCATCCAATGTTTTCAACATTCCGAGACACGAAAAAGGAAACAAAGTAATTAGTTAAATCTCAGATAACTGTTTGTGTGACTTTAAATTACTATCATAAATTTTTACATGTATTTTTTAAAACAAGGTAGGGTCTCAAGAAATATATTGCCCAGTGTTTTCTAATATATAAAGGTGATGTAAGAAATTAAAACTCTGACTTTTTGAACTGTTGAAATTCCATGCAGTAGGAATACATGTATACAAATCGTATTTCTCAGATGACCTACTAAGTGCTTATAGGGACGTCTTGAACGTCTAAATTTTTTCCCATATTTTCTTAAACCTTTCAAAGGACACCATTTTAGTGCATTCTCTATTCGATAATATGGAGAACATGCATCACCAAAACCATTTTGAAAATTTGTTATTTTTCAAAGAATTATACAACACTGTTTATCGTAAAAAATATAGTGAGAAAGAACTTTGGGCAATTATTACAACTTTTTAAGGGAAATAAATACAGAAATGAGTCATGTAAAACTTTTCTGTTGAAAACTTTTTAAAAAAAATAATACATGTATGTACAAACTAAATGACGTCATATTTTCGGTATGTCATATTTATTTCATAATTTATCATATTTACATACTCAACTCAATTTCAAGGCACAGATAATTCAACTTCTTTTAATTGTTTTATTTTTCATAAACAAATTGATTTACAACCAACTTTTTGATGATATGATTTTTAATATATAATTGTTTTCAAGGAGTTAATTTTAAATGGAAATTGTGTATACTATGAATTTTAATTGTTATGTGTTTTTTTTTATCTTTGTCAACCAGAATTAATTGCCGATGAATCAATTGCCGATCTCTATAGATTGTACAGCTAATAAGTGAAATATATTTGAAATATAAATGAACGTGTGATTAACATATCTGAATATACATTTCATTCTTTTAACCTTGTATTTTATCCTTGTACATATTAGTAACAACGTACATATGCTGAATAATGCACATTGATGTACATATATAATAAATTATTATCGGGCTTATTGCTTGATTATGCTATCATTTAGAAGGGTGTTTTGAAGCGAGGAAATATTTCATGATAATTGGGACATTAATATTAATTGCATATAAATTTATATTATTTGTATACATTGTCATACTAATGTAACCATAACCAACTTTTTGTAGTCAAGCATTATTACAAAATTTCAAAATTTTCCAATATTTTATCCATATGACGGTTTAACTAATGTATATTTTATTTATTATATGTCATTATGTAGAAGGAAGAATTAAAGAAGTTAGTTCAACAGGCTCGAAATTCATAGAATTGAAAATTCTCGTAAAAATGTCAGATTTCACAAAATACTTTAAATCTAAACGTGTATAAAACAATATTATTTATTTTAGGTTCCTCATTATTATGAATCATATTATATAGGGAAATATCCTATCCGAAATATATTATCAGGAAACACGAATAAATTTTTATATCCAGGAACTCAAAAAACGTTTCAGTTGTTTTTAAATGAAACATATGGAAAATGGAAATAAAGAACAGTATTCAAAATCAAAGTTTCATAAAACAAAACAAGATAGGAGTAGAACAAACAAGACATCAGAGGTGGGATCAGGTGCCATCGGGGAGTGAGCATACACTGCTGACCAGTCACACCCACCCTGCGCTCCTTTATGAATAATAAAAAATAATTATAATTAATTAATTAAAAAATAATTATAATATAATAATGATAAATTTATAAATGTAATCCAATGAGTAGATCTACTCGAAGCAGAGAAATATGTCACTTTATTCTTAATAAAAAAAAATATTTACGGTTTGGATTAGTTCATGACGCCCGTAAAACGGGTTTGTTGCATGAGTTTGCTAAATCAAACTAGAACAGGTGAATCTTTGTTAGGTTTCTACTATCTAAAATCCAATTTTTTTTTCGTTTTTTTATATTTATAAATTCATATTCTTAAAAAATGACCACCGGAGAAACAGATTCGTTTAAGATTCCAGATAAGACAGATATTTCTTGCCTCTTGATGTAAATTCCACTCAGATAATGTAAATATAATTAGATTTTTTATTGTTTTTGTTCAAAGGATAAGATAACAAAACTAGTGTTTTTCTACAATGAATTATATAAATTCTACAATCATTTTGACTATTTTCAAACAAAAGTGGAGGAAAATGACTCCTTTTAAATTGTGTCGGAAGTGTATTGTTTATAATTTTGAAAAGTATACTACATGTATAAAAATTCTTGTTAATGACCGTGTGTTCGTTTATGAATAATGATTAAAAAATAGGCAAGTATAAGTACATGCATACATGCATGTCCGAAGAATCTTCCTAATATGACTATTATTATTTAGCCATGGTCGCTTACAGAGAACAATTGTCCAATCCGATGAGTGAATGACAAAACATGCTGATTTACTAGATAGTTATCAAATCACAGACACATGGCTAAGGTCAATATAGATATTGGCTATACTAAAGATATTTTTCCCTTTCCATTTCACACTTTCGACAAACTTTTTATTCATGACAATTCCCATGGAACCTCAACGTCTATCGTTTTAGATGAAGCAATGCACATTAAATTTGTATTTACTGATATGCTGAAATACATATGGTCATTTGTCATCAATGAATTGGACGGGGCCAAAATTCAGTGGGAATAGGATGTAAACGTGATGCCCCTACACAAATGAAAAATATATATCATCCGAATTATATTTCTTTTTTGTTAAAAAAGTATTCCATTTAGGTACACATATAAACAATTAGTTGGATGCAAAACTTAGTGTAAAATTTGGACATTTAATTTTTGTCAATTAACCGGGGACCGTATTTTATATCATCCTAGTAAATAATTGCATTTATTGAAAAACAATAAAAAAAAACACGAGTAATGTAAATTGAGAGGAAAGTTCGGTTTAAAAAACACCTGTTAAATTAAAGTACATGTAAGATAGACCATTTCAATAATAAGGAAATCAACACATTCACGTGTTAGTGTAGCATCTGCTTACTTTATATGCTAGGAAGTATATACCATGTTTACATGGTGTTATAATATAAATGTCCCAAGTATAAGTACATGACCAAGTGTAAAAGTCAAATTCGTAGAAAAAAATATTTGGCTTCATTTGAATTTTGTAACTGTTATTAAAATATCACTTCCTGTAGAATCATAAATGATGAAGTTGTTATGAAAATAAAATCTCAACTGAAATAGTTAAACGAAATGCAGCAAACAATAGAATAGCTACTGAAATAAATTGTACGGTCCTGTCTTCAAACTCGTATTTATATGTTTGTTTATATGTATATAATTATACTGGTTGTAACATACCATTAAAGTAGATAGAACATTTAATTTACATTGTATGTTTTGCTTGCTTTAAAATAACTAAGGTCAAAAAAGTATCAATCCGCTTGACTTTAAGGTTGTACTAGTTTTTATAAAAATGTATTTATAAAGGAAATACAGTAATTGTCTTTTTTTTTACACTTATAGATGGAAAATTAGATTATAAGGAATGAATTTGATAGATACACAAGTGAGATTGGAGAAACCTGGAATACCCTGTTTTGAGACAGTTTACTCTTTAATTAGATTAATAAATAGTATTGTTTTGTTTACAAAAAATAATTTTTAAACTAAGTTTTATCTACAGTTTCAGTTCGATGTTATTAAAGTTTTCATAAACAATTTGACTCTATAAGTTCGTTAGATTAGCTACTAGTTACTATGTTTTGCAATTGAAAAAGACAATTTATCATATTTCTTTCAAATAGAACTCAAAGATTGTAATACAACCATTCTTAGATTCAAATTTTGATAATTAATTTTGCAACGACTCATCATAATCAAAGAGAAGGTAAAATTTCATGCCTAAAAAACGGGGGCAAAAATATGCTGTAATAAGATACACAACACAAGTAAAAAAAATGCTTGAAAACTTCTTGATACATGTCTATAACTAAAAAGAAGTGCTTAAAAAGTTTCTTTTCGTAATTTTATGTATAAGAGGAAGAAACCGCTTTCTCTGGCCATCAACTCGACAATTAGATGTATCAACGACGTATTATCAATTATCAATTAGTAATCTACTTTCTTACTTCGGTTAAATATATTTCAATGAGCTTTATATTTAAGATGCCACACAGTCTGACACAACAGTTTCATATTTGGATAATTCATTAGAGTAACATAACAACAAAGTTTTATGTGATAAACGTTTGACTTCAAAAATTCGATTGTCAACTCCCTTACTTACGAAGCAACATACCCTTATATTTCCATTTCTAATTTTTCTCTCTGTGATAACCCTTTGAAAGTTAGCGGAGTTGATTTCTTGATAATTCTACCAGAATGTAAATTAGGCAGGTCAATAGGTCAGGGGCTAAGGAGGCCTAATATGCATGCAAATCTCGTGCGCATCTGTGTCTGTGTCATGATCAGACGCTGTGGAGGCCAAATATGCATGTAAATCTCGTGCGGCTGCCTTTGTGTTTGACGTCAGTGGCCGAGGACTATTGAAATTGGCATGGGAGTCCTCGTGTAATTTAAATCTATGTCTACATTTTAAAAATCTAAATCTATACAATTTTATTTCACAATAAAATAGAAATGTAAGGAATCACTGTCTAGTTAGTATAGTATGCCAGGGACATCAACAATAGTGGGAAACATGGGATAATTTATACATAACGGGCTTCGCCCGTTATGCAAATTATCCCATGTTTCCCACTATTGTTGATGCCCTGGATACTATACTAACTAGACAGTGATTCCTTAAATAACCTACGTACGGTGTTCAGACCTCAGAGTTTGTTTCGAATCGTAAGTGCGTAATTTACGTACATACAGTTTTTTCACTAAGCAACCTATCGACAAGCAAGGTTAAACAGGTATATCAAAAATCTCGTTGAAAGTCATTATTTTGCAAGCTCTATGGTCTTCAAGACAAAAGTTGAACAATTTTTTTTATCCAGTCAAGCTAATGACAAACAACTTGAGGAAAACAATGGTATTGAAATTCTAAGGTCTATTCCTTCTCAGTAAATACAGAATACACTGTATCTTTAAGTCAAATGCTGATTGACTTTTATCATTCAAATTGTTTGGTCATAATTTATGCACATAACTATCTACAGCTTTTTTTTTTCATTTTCCAAACATAACAAAAGCACACGGCGGGTAAGAGCGGTGGGCAGGGGATGCTCAATCCTCTTCGGCACCTGATCCCTTATTCCCGAACACAATTCAATGTAATAATCTTAAAATCTGTTTTCATTTTTTGTGTAATTACATTCTGCGTTGATCTCGACGCCAAATATTCTTACTCAAAATGTAATAACCCCGATTTGTTACATTTCGAGTTGTTAATATATTTCGCATTGTAATAAACCTTACATTGAGTGGAAATAATCTGTATCCAGTTGTTTTTTTTTTTTTTTTACAATTTGTTTCCAAATAGAAAGTTGAAAAATAACTTAATATTTTGTAAAGATTCATGATACAAATGAGACAAGTAGACTGAATATATAAATTTTTATGCTGTTCTCATTTATTGTATTTATGCCATAAATGAAAAGAGAAAGACTAATATTTATGTTTCTTTTTTTCACAGCACTTACCTATATCAATATTTTTTTTTTGTTGACACGCAATATAGTATTAAAGATCTACTATCACATATCATGGTTTTTTTATGATGGGCTTTACGTAAGCATGAAATATAAAAGCAATGCTCTAATATGTCTTCAATGAACTAAACATTGGTAAAAATTTTATTCATTATTTCACAATATTTCAAACTGATTATAGATACATGTATGCAGTATTTATTTCTTTACACTTATTTATTGTTTCAGCAATTCAAAAGAAAAAATACATACTGAAGGTGTTAACCTTGTTTGTCATGTTGCTGCTTTATGAAGTGTATGGATTTCAACCAAACCATGCAGCGAAAGGTAATCAATGTATCTTTAATTCTTTATATCTAATGTTTAATGTTTTCTGACTTATTTGACCAACTGCGAAGATTTTTCCCCTTCACTATGTTTTCCAAAGAAAAAAATCTACGCTTCAATTATTGAATAATCAGAAATAATAAAAGTAACGGTTTTTTTCTTTTAGATCAAATATCTAATTACTTGAAAACTGCTCCATGGGAATACATCAAATCATTTGCAAAGATCAAAACTCCACTATCAATGGACATCACTTCCAATTACAGACTTCCAGCAGGAACCATTTTGAATAACACAAAATATGGTATGTTTATAATTGGTCCTTAATCAATTCTTCTTTTGATTGACAAGATCGGAAGGCCTGGGTTGAATTCTTCTTCTCCTTTCGTCATCAATCTGAGTCAATCTAAGAAGCAAACATAGGTAGGAACTGTTCCTTCAAGCGCCCGGCATTCACAGGTTAAAGAATGGGGCATCAGCATTGTAGACATTGGTACGATAAAGGACCCTCACTGCTCAGTGGCCCTCAGTAACGAGTTAAGATTTAAATTTTAAGCCCTTGGCCGCTCTTTTTGAATAAAAATTTTCATATTTGACGTTAACAGCAAAATGTACTGTAAAATCACATATTTTCGTGGGTCAAATGTTCGTGGTTTAGATAAAAACTCTTGGTTCGTGAGGTTTTGAAATCGTGGATGAAGAATTGTTGAGTAGTTATGTATGTAACATTTTACATTTCGTGGTGGATTTGAATTTGTGGGTCTCTTCATGCCTCGAAAACAACGAAAATGAAACCCGACGATATTGTGATTTCACAGTACTATGTCAATTAATCAATATTACTGATAAAGTTGGACACAATTAGAATATTTTAAGGTACGTATTTACTGAATGCATGCATTACGATTTAAAATCTCACGAAATTTGTCAATAGATTAGAAATAGATTAAGTTCGATCTATTTGATGAATAACTATTCGATGATTAACTGATTTGGCAGGGACATGAATATTGCTAAAAAGTAATCGTTTCAAATTGGATTGTTATGTTTTTAAGAATATTTGGCAAGATCGTTGTTTACAATTTTAAAAAATGAGCAAAATTAATAATTATTATTAAATGATAATTTGATATTGTTTGTAATGCGTTATTAGATCTGATTAAAAAATTAGTCTATATAGTATAATTGGTGTTGCCTACCTCACAATTTTTTAAAGTCAAAATGTATAAATCCGCTTGACGTTACCTTTAAAATTTGCTCAATTTAACTCCTTACAACTTACTGAACTGTTACCCAACAAACACTTAATGTTCATGTCATAAAAAAATGACGTTACTTTTTCCCTGAAATCACTTTATAGTGATTTTGCTTTAGAAATAGGAAATGGTATGTGTGTTAAAATGCGTGACTACGGTGAAGAGGGTTAAAGACATTTTTGAAAGTTTATTTGACTAAATTCAAATATTTTATAGTGGAAAATTAAATTATAAGGAATGGATTTAATAATTACCAAAGTTTTAATGGACAGGTTTTACTGTGGTTGGGACAGTTTACCCACCTATATAAAGCGCTTTGTGGTGAACTGCATGCCGCGCATTAAAATTTTTCGGCATGACCATGTCCTTACATGCATCCTATACCATTCAAAAACATTAATTAGGTGCTCAATTATACTTTTTAAAATTGGATGAAATTACAGATTTACATTATCAATGCAAGGATGTTTTATTGTTCAATAAATTTGTAATTTTTTTTTTATGATAATTGTACGGAAGCCCATTTAGGACCTATCAAAAATATTTTTGAATTCGTTATAACGATTTTTAGAATTCGTTATAACGAATTTAATTTGTTATAACAGATTTATTGAATTCGTTATAAGGAATTAAACATGTAATAAAAGATTCAGTGAATTCGTTTTCACGAATTTAATTTGTTATAACAGATTCATTGAATTCGTTATAACGAATTTAATTTGTTAAAACAGATTCATTAAATTTGTTATAACGAATTTAATTTGTAATAACAGATTCACTTATTTGTTATAACGAATTTAATTTGTTATTACAGATTTAATGAATTCGTTAAAACGAATTTAATCTGTTATTACAGATTTTTTTTGAATTTGTTATAACCAAATTCTTGAATTGATTATAACAAATTCAACAAATCTGTAATAACAGATTAAATTCGTTATAACGAATTCATTAAATCTGTAATAACAAATTGAATTCGTTATAACGAATTCTATGAATCTGTTATAACAAATTAAATTCGTTATAACGAATTCAATGAATCTGTTATAACAAATTAAATTCGATATAACGAATTCTGAAAATCTGTTATAACAAATTAAATTCGTTATAACAAATTCTAAAAATCGTTATAATGAATTCAAAAATATTTTTTGATAGGTCCTAAATGGGCTTCCGTATAATTGTTACAATTTTTATAAAAATAATAATAGTCATTAATCATACTATAACTATAAACTATATCTGTGATAACAAACACTGATATTTTAGAGAAAAACTGTGCTGATATTTTGAGAAAAGACCCTTCTACCTGGAGGAAGGACGGTATTTATACAATCAACCTTGACGATAAAAATCCAGTCCAGGTTTATTGTGATATGACGGCGGACGGAGGGGGTTGGACGGTAATAAGGCGTTATTTAAATTGACCAGTAACTTTGTATTTTAATTTTAAATTTGAGAATTGCAAAATTTAAAACATCAGATAAAAGGGAATTAAATTAGGGTTTAGACGACTTTGTAGATCCAAGTCGTGAGGAATACATCAGTTTGGGCTCAGTTTTTTCTTCAGAGATATTCTTTTTTTCCTATTGAACATAAAAGGTGAAAATAACAAACATTGATCGATTTCCAAAACTTATCACAAAAATATAAAAATCTGTAAAAGGGAAAAAGAAAGAGCAAAAACAGAAATCTCTGGAACCAATATGTATGAAAAATGCCAAACAACATACCACCAATGAAAAGATATATTTGCATTTTAGTTATGCAGGTCATTATAACGACTATAGAGTTAATGAAATGTTTATATATTTTATCAGGTTCATGAAACCCCTTTAACACTAACTTATCTGTCACTAACCTTCCTAGATTTAAATAAAAAAAATTATTGCATTAATTAAGAGCATGCTTTGTTGTACCAAATTAGGTGGGGGACGTCGACATGAATGCCATTTGCTGGTTATACCAGAACATTACTTTTTAAATAAGAAAAGCAGACTACATGTCCCTGTTAAAACGTGACTTATGTGGAAAATAATTTTTCCATGATGAATAGTATAAAAATTCTTCACGCTCTAATACATGAATAAATTACAGGTAATTCAGAACAGGTATGATGGTTCCACCAGTTTTTATCGCGATTGGAATGACTACAAGACAGGTTTTGGGAATATTTCTCAGGAATTTTGGCTTGGTAAATACTATAATCTTTTGACGTTATTGAATTATTGAAACATTCTCCTTTCTCTTCATAAATTATTTTAGCCATTGATAACCATACTATTCTTTGTATATGTTTGTCTGATCTTTCTTTAAACAGGGAATGACAGAATTCATGCTCTAACTAAAAATGATGACCAAGAACTTCGGATTGAAATGACCAAATTTAATGGATCAAAAGTTTATGCAAAGTACTCCAGATTTTCTATTGGTGATGAATCAGACAAGTATAAACTGTCAATCAGTGGATACAGCGGGGACGCAGGTAATTTGAATCAATCTTGATATAAACTGATAGTATTATTTATGCATGAATTACATTTAAAAAATATAAGAATATAACATAAGAACATCACAACAATTTTTTTTTATTCTTCTCCACTTCTTAGCCGAAGGCTCAAGTGAGAATTTTTGATCGAAATTTGTCCGTTGACTGTCGTAGTCGACGTTGTATCTTTTTAAATCCTTTTTATCAAAACCACTGGACCATTTTCTTTTTCTTAATGGGTATCATTTTTTTTAATGGAGGATCACTCCTTCTTACGGAAGAAAATGAAGAAAAAGTAAAAAATTATATGTGGTATATTAAAAGAAAGTTTTTTTAATCAAAAGCTGCTTCTAGAAGTGGTTTTAAACGAATATATATAATTAGAAATAATTTAGATAAAGCATAGAGAAAGCATAAAAAACATCTTTCCAAATAGGATCGAGTCAGTTTAAATAGGATAAAAGATCTGCGTGCAACTTTGTCCTTCTCAAGACAGCTTGCAAATCCCTGGCCCAAGGGATCTTACACATGATAATGTCTGGAATATAGTCCAAATTTTCATTTTAAATAAGATTTTATAGAAGTCAAGCAGACCATAATTTGAATATTTTTCATTATCGCTTTACAAAATTGCTGTTTTTGTTCAATTAATAGTAATTGTGCATCATCATTAAAATATTCCTTACATTTTGAGAGTACGCACATATTTATAAGCTGTGTCTACCTAATGCTGCGTACTTCATTTAAGCTGATATAATTTTAATTATCATTCAAGGAGACTATACATAATTGCTAATCATAACTTGAATGGAATGGCGTTCTCCACCAAAGACATTGATAACGACAAGTGGGGCGGAAGTTGCGCAAAAACCTTTGAACGTGGTGCCTGGTGGTACAATTTCTGTTCACACTCGAATCTGAACGGACAATACACAGAAAAACAATTACAATCAAGGACCCATTTACACTGGGGAACGGCACGAGAAAACATGAAAACCTCTAGGATGATGATAAGAACAATAAAATCCTAAATGAATAAAGAAGCAATCCTTGAAAAATAATTTCCTTCTCTTTTTATTTTTCCTCGCAGATTAATACATCTAAAATGGTAATTGAGTAGAACTTTTTTTCATTGTAAATTTTATATCTTGGTCTAATTCAATCAAAATGTCTTTTTCCATAATTATAATAAAACAATCATCTAGATATCTTTTCCGGTTTTCCTTAACATATCCGCGGTATCAAACTGCTGCTCAGTAGATTTTTCATATTTCTCTGGGTATTTGCATTTTTATATGTAGGGACCATTCTTGTGTCTATGTTTGTACCTTTCACTCGATAAAAATATCTTTCATTGAACGTAAAATTTGTTCTTTAAAAAATATATATTATTCCATATCGATATGGATGCATTCTAAGCTACTATAAAGCTAGTGTCTATTTTAATTTGTTCAAATCATGACTAACAAATGTTTAGATCGAGGGTATACAATTGGGAATCAAAATTTTACACAGGAATATATAGGGGGAAAATCTTGAAAAATCTTCTTTGGAATAGCAAAAGTCTTGTTTGGGTAAATGAATATATAAGTATTCTCATGTATTGAAGATTAAGGATTGTTAAAAGATGACCCCTGTGGGTAAGGATGAGCCCAAATAGTGTTTTGATAATGGAGATGACATAATTACTAATCATAACTTGAATGAAATGGCGTTCTCCATTAAGGACAAAGATAAAGACTTCTATGGTGGAAGTTGTGCAAAACCCACAATCGTGGTACTTTCGTAAATTCTTTGGTCGTTACAATGGACATGCCAGCAAATACAATTTATCATTGAGTCAAATGCTGTCTGCCGTTTTTCATATGCAACCTACACTGTGCAACGATACAGTTCAACAAAAGTGCATGGCCCTTAGTTCTATTTAATTGAATACTCAATTGCTTTAATGGTAATTTGATATCACAACATCTTATCAATATCAAGTGCAAAAAATACGACTTTTAACTTTATATACGATGGTTGTCCCAAAAAGTCGTATCTAGATAAGCTGACATAAAATTTTCAATAAAATCATAAACGAACAACTTTCCTGGCAGGCACATGTTGAACATAGATTTAACAAGAAAGAGAACTGGACGACCACATTATATTACGTTTTAAAATCAAGTGATATATATTACAGTATATTTTGTAAATTTAATTTTGACCGTAGTTGGTTACCATAGACGGATGTAGTATGTGATTATTTTTGCGTTGAGAAAAAAAAGAGTGATCTGATTAGGAAGTGGTAGCAACACCAGCCGGATACCTTGTTTCAACTCGTCCTACATAATGTATAAGTTTTTATGGTGAGTCAAATATTGCAGTTTTAAGAACTGATAAACTGGTGGACATTGGAATAAGGTGGCAGAGGATAGTTTCGAATAAAGTACCGGTCAAAAAATAGAAAAAATAGAGAAACCTGAGATTTGAATGCATATTATAGGTAATTTTATAGCTAGAATATTTTATGGGTGCATTTGGAGGGACTTGGTGGCCTTGTATATTTTATTGAAATATGACACTTTAGTGTCACTACTACTGTATATGGGATATGGACTAGAAATACGAAACTAAGCTCAAAACTCGCTCTACCGGTATTTCACCAGAAAAGCGGGGTGGGTTCACAGGATGAATTGTAGCTTGAAAACGAGGTGGTTGAGCCATTATCTCTTGCTGTTCATTGGTATGTACAAATGTTATTCTGCAATTTGTGTGGTAGCCTAGGTCAGGCGCACGGGCCTGGAAGCAGATGCGGCTGCGGCGAAATAGTGAAAATAGGCTTGATTCACATGAAATTTTGAGATTGTCCCTGCGCCATCTTTAGGGCTCATTCTGTAAGTTGTACATGTTTTATTCCTAAAAGCTTCAAATTTCTCAAGGGACTACTTCATACTATTATTACATGTAGAGGGAATTTAAAATTTTTCAATGCACAATTTTAAAGCAGCTCAATATTAAGTAAACCGTCAGTCAAACGTTTTGATTGCAAAAAAAACTATCCTCTGCCACCTAAGAAAGCTTAGCTGGTTTAGACAGGCATTTCTATTTCGCTAGCCGTGTTTACGACGGGAGGAATGATATAATGGAATGTGGATGAGGGGCCACTGTTTTGAATGGTCGTGGGGGTGCTGAGGGTGGACGGTGTAACGGAGGGGGGGGACCAGCGAGTCCGAGGCTCCAACTACCGAAGGAGTTATCTGTAGACAATTTTCCGAATCAGTTGTTATCAAGGGGGCGGATCAGCACGTGGTGACGGGCCCAGGTAGCACAAAACATTTTCAAAACATTTTATTGGTGTTGTAAAAAGGTTTTTTCGAAACATTTCAGACTAAACATTTTAAAAATGTTTTAAAAACATTTACTCTTCTTATTAAAACATTTTAAAAACATTTTAAAAATGTTTTCAAGAAGCTTATGATTAAATCCTTTTGGAACATTTTTCTAAAATATTTTTGAAACGTTTTAAGAATGTTTCAAAAGGTATGTTTAGCTTTCAAATATCAAAGATTTTTATATTACGTTTTAAAAACGTTCTCAAAACATGAAATGAAACATTCCTTTTCCATAAATCTGAAACATTGCATAAATACGTTTCTGAAACATTTGGAAGGAACGTTGTCAAAATGTTTTTGAAACATTCTTAATTCATTTAATGGTATTTATAGCTTCCAAATATAAAAGATCTAATAAAACGTTTTAAAAACGTTCTTAAAACATGAAATGAAACATTCTTATTGTGTAAATCGGAAACATTACATATACGTTTCTGAAAAATTTGTAAGGAACATTTTTAAAATATTTTTAAAACATTCTTAATATCGCTGTTCGTTAAAAACCTTCAATTCCGGATAGGCAGTGAAAATGTTTATTTAAAACATTAACTAAAATAATTATTTTCACTACAATTGAAACATTTTAGTTATAGTTTTTGTAACATTTTTTGGAAACATTTTCAAAATGTTTCTGAAACATTTATTTAATTGCAGCTTAAATTAATTCATTTAGTAACTTTAAGAGTATGTTGTTAGAATGATCTTAGAACATTCAATTTAATTTGTTTTCTTTTTTGAAAGACTTCATTTTTCATTGCTGCTGTTATTTTCAAAATGTTCTTAAAAGATTCAAATAATGTATGATTGCGATTTTCCTAAAATTTAGTTTATGAAGAAAAAAAAGAAATATAGAAAGAATAGTGTTAAATTGAGGAATTGTAGAAAATTGAAAGAGTTATTCCGGTATTTTATAATGATTTCTATTTTTGGCTTATTGATTAAACAGACATAATTATTATAAAGTCCTTTGATTAAACAAATCAAAAAATCAATAAATGAAAGGATAGGCAAACCAAAAAAAAAAATTAAAATATAAATAAATGTATATAATCATAAGCATTAAATAAAACCCTTAAATTTTTTTTTTTTTAAAAATTGTTCTTCATCAAATCTGTGATCCACTCCCACAATTTTACTCTGAGGCATTAGATAGGGATTGGCACACTGGTCAGTTTCAGTGTCATGATAACCTATTATGCAATTCTCCTGCTGGGCAGCGCGTTACAGAGTATAGTGGTTTGCTGATTATCTAGGCCAAATTTTGAATTCTGGTAAACAAGATGTGCGCGCTTACTCCGTACCGATTTGAATGAGAAGACTTCGCACCATATAAACCACAATAATAACCTCGGGATTTATTAACTTTGTATGGTAAGAATTATTCCTTTATCATAGGCTTTAAAAGATCATTTAAGAATGACTTTTATACTACAAGTGCATGATCAATAACTTTGTACAAATGTATGTAGCAATGACAAATCTTTAAACAGTTATATACATATTTGATTTGAATATTTCATTCTTAACACATGCTTAAGGCAACACAATTATATCCTTGATTCAAGTATTCGTTGTCTTTGTGAAATGTTAATCATCAAACAATATGTTGATTTAAAAATGAAATTTCTTTACAGCATGGTGTTGGTTGCATCATCCGTATTTTCAAATTCCCACATTCAAAAGACCCGCCTTTGATGAAAGCAAAGGTATACGTAAATACTATTACTCTTCAATAATATTGTCATAGTAATTATTTTTCTGCTTTATTCAATGCAAATGAGGGAATAACTTTATTTTAATATTATCATTTAAAATATTTTTTGTATATTTTCATTGATCATCTTAAGATACATTAGATGTAGAACGCTAAATACAAACACAATTTTCCTTATCTTTACAGGTTGTGCTATTCTTTTCGAGGGGCAGATTTCTTATCAGCCTTTTCAGTGTATGTGATTCTAACTAAGTCTTATAGATCCGCCACTCTGTTCGACCTATACAGTGAACATTGGATTTCTGTGATTCTGTTCTTTTAAAATTCAGTGAATGGATTAGACGCCGTTTTTAACCTTTAAAAACCCGGTGACTTGAAAGAAAAAATATTAAAACTTGTATCACCGTGTGAAATGCACCCCAAGGACATAACACCTCCTCCCCTGTCATGCCGCGTTGAGTGATTTTTAATGTGAACAATTAAAGTGACATTGAGTTTATTTAATTAATCCGTTAATTGATATCTATTTGTGTTCTTCACTCTTTCATTAATTCTATTGTTAAAATATCACTTTGTATCTTTATATTCATTGTCATGTTAGAATACTGGCAGTTGGAGAGCGACAGCCAAGCCGCTCGGACCACCGACTCCCGACCTTGTAGATTTTGTTAAGTTTTAGGAGTTTTAATAAATTTGTAAAACGGAAACCGACTTATGCAATTTCTCTTGGTTACAATTGGTGGAGAATCCGGGTATCAACTTTTTAGCTTGATACGCGATCCCGTAAGGTACCTCAGAGCTAATTTCCCCCAAAATGGATTTGTACCAGTACTCGTTTGGACCAGCGTGGGATACACCATACCGTTCGAGATACTTTGTACATAACGTAAATCCTATTTGTAGAAGATGCGGATTAACACATGCATGGTTTTATTGTGCTGCAAGGATATCCAAGTGCTTTAGTTGCGGCAGAAATGGACATTTCGCGCGGATGTGTAGGACACAAAAATCTGACCGCCGAAGTGACGTTTTGGCTATTAAAGTTACAGGGAAGACCGAGAGCTCAACACAAACAGAAGCAAAGAAATCGGCTAGGAAAATTCAACGCGACAGAGAAAGGAGACGGAACTTTAATGAAAACCGTTTGATCCTTGCAGAACTTCCCTTTTCAAAAATCAAGGACACGGACTTTAAAGAGGAACTCTTTCAGAATCAAATAGAGGCTGCACACCACAGAATAAATGTTCTACGTAAAAAGGCTGACCACCAAACTGCACGAGCAGCATTTTTTGAGAGGCGCCATTTAATGTTATTAGCAGAGCTAAAAGAACGCGACAAAGTTATTAATAAACTGGAAGAGGAAGTCAAACGAATGTCCAATGTAATTCAAAACAAAGAAAAGGAACTACAAACAGTTACAACAAAGTTTCGCAGGACCAATAGACAATCTCCTAAGCACATACGTGATGTGACACGGTGTTTAAGTGGCAGACAGTTTAAGTTTCCCAGGTACAGTGACCGTGTTAATCCCGGTTCCAGGTCTTATGCAGAGGGGGCAAGTGCCAGGCCCCAAAAATGTGCGCAACTTTGGAACACGAGGACGTGTTCAATTGGAGGAAGAGGCAAGTATCACCGTGTGAAATGCACCCCAAGGACATAACACCTCCTCCCCTGTCATGCCGCGTTGAGTGATTTTTAATGTGAACAATTAAAGTGACATTGAGTTTATTTAATTAATCCGTTAATTGATATCTATTTGTGTTCTTCACTCTTTCATTAATTCTATTGTTAAAATATCACTTTGTATCTTTATATTCATTGTCATGTTAGAATACTGGCAGTTGGAGAGCGACAGCCAAGCCGCTCGGACCACCGACTCCCGACCTTGTAGATTTTGTTAAGTTTTAGGAGTTTTAATAAATTTGTAAAACGGAAACCGACTTTTGCAATTTCTCTTGGTTACACTTGTACCGAAAATGGAATTTAAATGTGATTAACATATTGAATATGGGTTTGTATTAAAGGTTCAAAAATCAAATACAGTTTGTGTTTATTTTTTTTTTAAATATAGATAAATCATTATTTAATGAGAAAAATTAAAAATTCAGGAAAAATACTTTTGTAACCTCGACTTTAATGTTTTGAAAACGTTTTAAAAACCAAACAATTTAAACGTGAATAAGACATATTTGAAAAACAATATTATGATAACATTTGTCGAAATATTTTGTAAAATGTTTTAAAAACATTTTAAAAACCATACAAAATCACGTGATTAAAACATCGTTGAAAAATGTTTTTGTAACATTTTAAGAAAATGTTCCGGAAACATTTGCTGAAATATTTCACTAAAATGTTTTTAAAACGTTTAAAAAACCATACAAATTCACGTGATTAAAACATTATTGAAAATGCTTTTGCAACATTTTAAGAAAATGTTCTGACAACATTTTGCTGAAATATTTCACTAAAATGTTTTAAAAACCTTTAAAAAACCATACAAATTCACGTGATTAAAACATTATTGAAAATGTTTTTGCAACATTTTAAGAAAATGTTCTGACAACATTTTGCTGAAATATTTCACTAAAATGTTTTAAAAACGTTTAAAAAACCATACAAAATCACGTGATTAAAACATTTTAAAAAATGTTTTCTCAACATTTTGAAAATGTTTTTAAAATATTTTAAAAATGTTTTTGTGTTAGCTGGGGGAGTCCTTCATCGTGAAAATAAGGGAATGAATTTTGTATGTGAATAAAAATCTGATACGATAATAGAACAAAAAGACATTTGTAGGTATACATTGTATCAGATATCTGAATAATTAATTACTGTTTCATATTACATGTATTTCTAGCCTGTGTGTGTTGAGAAAGAGAATATAATTTTCATTTGTTTATTAGTCCCCTACCGGAAAAAATGGAGGTGGCGTACTAAAGGACCTCTGCGTCTGTACGTCCGTCCCTCCGTCTAACTGTCAGTCTGTCCTGCTTGGTTTTCCGCACTCTTTTTCTAAATGCTTGAAGATATTGAGCTGAATTTTGGTAAGAAGATATATCTTGAGTGTATCTTGACGAGTTACAGATCAAGTTTAAATTTTGTTTCTCTTCATTGTTTTTGACATAATCATGGCATTTTTAATTTTTCAAAATGGTTTAAAATCGGGTTCGTGTTATGCTTGTCAATATGGTAAATATGAAGCGAGAAAAAGATGTTTTAAAAAGAAATAGTTGAATTTTCGTCTTCATGTGGATTATTTTATAAGGTTAAATGCATTCACAACCTCAAAATCAACTTTTGCATATTATAAAATGACATCCTGAAGAAAAAGGAGAACCTGGTAGGGGACATGTATTGCTTATGCAATACTTTCATAATGATTGTTCTGAAAAATGTGTCTTTGATAATTTTACAATTTATTCTTGTATATCAGCCAGGCAAAATTCCAAACAATTCATTATACAGATATTATACTTTACATTAACGCCTTTATTTAAGTTTCACTATGGTTAACTATATTTCAGGACATACCCAATATAGTTTGAGCACACGCTGGGTGTGACCGGTCGGAATTGAAGTGGATACTCATTCCTCCATGTCATCTGAACATACTTCTAATGTTTAATAGGTCCGTGTTTGCCGTAATAATAGATTTTGGGCTTGAGTACTGTTGGTTATCTCCATATCATATCTCCAATGTCATATTCACTTGAGATGAAGAGTTCCAAAACTTAAAGGAAAATTTATGATTCTGTATTTTTCTAACTTTAAATAATAAAGCAAGTATATTACTTTCATGCCCCGCCATTAATATGGCCGGGGCATATAGGGGTTTTTTTCATGTCCGTCTTCCGTCCTTCTATCTGTCCTTCCGTCACACTTTGCGTTTAGCTCTCTTCAAAGCTCAGTTTCAAAGAAACTATTCAAGATATTTTCATCAAACTTCATATGCTGATAGATATTAATGAGAGCTATGCAACTGCATCAACATTTTTTGACCTTGACCTCACTTTTCCTTATATAAGTGTTTAGCTTAGTTTTAACCACACCATTCAAGATGGTGTTATTACACTCACATGTTGATACATACTGATGAGAGCTACATTTATTCAGTTGCACCAACATTTTTGACATTTATTTCCTTTGACCTTGACCTCACTTTTCTTAAATTAGTCTTAAACGTCATATGCTGATACATTCTGATGTAAGCAATTCAACTACATCAACATTTCCTACCTTGCCCTTTCATTTGACCTTGAGTTCACTTGTATCAAATTATGTTCAAGTCAGTTTTAAATAAATCATTCATCGTCTTTTTTATCAAACTTGATATTTTGATACACATAGATTAGAGCTATTTAATTGCATCAACATTTTTTACCTTGACCTTTGCTTTGACCTCGACCTCACATTACTAAATCATTGTCAAACTTCATATGGCGATACATATTGATATAAGCATTTCAACTCTATCAACATTTTTGACCTTGACCTTTCGTTTGACCTTAACCCCAGGTTATCAAATTGGCGTTATTCAGTTTTAAACAAACCATTTACAAGAAATTTTCAACTTCATATGTTGATTATACTGATGTAAGCAATTCAACTGCATCACTTTTCAAGGTATTCTGATCAAATTTCATTCAAATTATCATGTTGCATTACTAATACACTCTCGACGGGGCATTCATGTCCTATGGACATATATTTTAATAGTTTTGATTTTTTTAAAATTAAAACTATGATGTCCATACTAGTACTTAATTCTAATCAAAATTAAAAAAAAATGCTAGAGCAGTTTGAATAGCAAGCTGGTATTCAAATTCGCTTTTATCCAGAACGTATAAACACCTGACAGGTATATAATACATGGTATCAAGTGATCAGAGAATAGTTATAGATAAACTTTAGTAGGTTTTAACCATTGCAAACAAATTCATCTTTTTCTCTCAAGTCTACTGGGATGTATTGGATAAATGTCTGGAACTTACATGTAATTATTTCTAATAATAATGCATTTCTTTTATTTTCAGATTTGCTAGTATATTGATCCCGCTTTAAAATTTATCATGGACCCCCGTACCAGTGCCCAGGACGTGATGCTATGTGACCTGTGTGAGACCGCTGTGGTACAGATGCACTGTGATACATGTCTTGTCAACCTGTGTAAGGCCTGCGTTGGAGAACACATCTCAACAGATGAATCCAAGGACCACAAAGTCGTCAAATTTGACTCCAGGAAATCTACTCTTCTCTTCCCTGGATGTGAATCCCATTCCCATGACGAAGAACGATGTGAAATGTACTGTAATCAATGTGACATTCCTGTATGCAACACATGTATTGCATCTGATCATCATCTCGGTCATAAATATTCAAAAATTCTACAAATCTTAGATGAAAAAAGAAACAAAATTATGAAAGATGTAACTGAATTAAATGAAACAATTTATCCAACCTACCATGACATTGCCTCTGATGTACAGAACAGAATGAGTCAGTTAGAAAAGGAATATGGGGATCTCTCAACAGCCATTACAAAACATGGAGAGGACTGGCACAGAGAAATTGACAAACTTGTCAAGAAACTTAAAGCTGAAGTTGATGAGATGAAAAACAAACAATTACAAACTCTACAGAAACATCTGGATGAAATAAACAAGACAATGGCTGGCATCAAGGATGAAATCAATTCGGTTGAAATGGCTATAGACACTAATGACTTGTCAAAACTGTTTAGTGTTACATCCAATGTAGATATATACAGAAATCTTCCACACAAAATTATGCCATCTTTACCCAAATTCAAACCGGGAAAAATCCAAGGAGAAAACTTAATTAAACTGTATGGATCCTTAGCATCAGGTTATTTAACATCAAATGAACATGGCTACAGCATGAAGACAATACAGAAATCACCAGAAGCTGGATCCTCTCCTCCAGTCAAACAGCTCTTAAATGAACCAGAGACTGTCACCACCATAGACACTGGGTATAGGGGTTATCTATACAATGTGGCCTGTCTGAGTAGTGAAGAAATCTGGACAAGTGGAAGTGACAGCACCATG
Source organism: Saccostrea cuccullata (assembly GCF_032062105.1). Classification (NCBI taxonomy): domain Eukaryota; kingdom Metazoa; phylum Mollusca; class Bivalvia; order Ostreida; family Ostreidae; genus Saccostrea; species Saccostrea cuccullata. The sequence continues at coordinate 5,704 of NW_026927298.1, read as the reverse complement.
AAACTCTTCAGCATCAATCAGGGATCACTACTCAAGTCAATCACATCAACGTCGGGAAAAGTGTCAACTAACATAGCAGTGACCAAATGTGGAGATCTAGTTTATACTGATTTAAAATGATGGAACTGTGAACATTGTGAAAAATGATAAAGTAGAGGAGTTGATCAGACTACATGGACCGGAGAACTGGAAATTTCGTGGTGTTTGTTGTACCTCCTCTGGTGACCTACTGGTTATCGTGTGTAGTAAAAATGAAAATCAAACAAAAGTTGTCAGTTACTCTGGCTCCACAGAGAAGCAAATGAGTCAGTTTGATAATAAAGGTAAACTTTTTTATTCATCTGATGGTTATTACAGATACATAACTGAGAACAGGAACCTGGATATCTGTATGTCTGATGAGAAAACTAGAGCAGTAGTTGTGGTCAATCAGGTCGGGAAACTGAGATTCAGATACACTGGACATATTCCTGCTCTAAATAACCAACCATTCGATCCACGAGGAATCACTACAGACAGTCAGAGTCACATCCTTACAGCTGATTGTGACAATGACTGTGTCCACATCATAGACCAGAATGGACAGTTCCTCCGTTACATAGACTGTGGGCTAAGTCAACCCGAAGGCTTGTGTACAGATACAATTGACAATCTGTTTGTTGCTCAATATAGAAACACACAAGTAAAGAAAGTTAAATATTTGCATTGAAATACATCACTGTGTTGTATGCTCTATATAATTCATTAGTTATACAAATTAATTAAGGTCATATGGAACGTAGTTTGAACTTTATTGGGCTCTTCCGTGGAGTTGAAGAGTTCCACTAAATGAAGGACATGTGCACAATACTTTTAATTTCTACATATGGATTTGTACACCTCTTCTTAAAAAAATTGATGGAAAAATAATCTGAAATTTATGTTTGGTAATTTTGTATTTTTTTTTCAATAATAGAAAAAAAATATATAATTAGATATCTTCCCCAAAAAATTCTGGTAATCCATGCTGATTTTTTTTATTTATAAACATCTGATAGCACTATATTATTAAATGAAGAATATCTTGGGAGAATTATCAGTAAGTAAAGTACCTTACATAATTCCTTTAAACATATTTATTTTTAAATGATATATCAGCATGCTTCTATATCGAGATTCATTTTTAGCTCACCTCAACGAAGTTAGGGGAGCTTATGTAATACCCTCGGAGTCGGCGTCGGCGTCCCAGGTTAAGGTTAATTTTTTTGGAGCAGTTTTTTTTATAAGTACTTCTATGACCTATATTAATTAGACATGCATAGAAAATTGTTCTAGTGTGTTTCATTGTACCAGTCAAAGTTTCAGATACTGCAATTGCAGCAAAGGAATGACCAGGTTAATGTTTTTGGAGCAGGTTAACATTTTTGGTGCAGTTTTTGGGTAGGTTTTATTTCCAAGTAACTACCCAGCGGGCACACAACATTGAATAAACTTTAAATCAACGTTGTTTTTTTATGTTGATTCAACATTAATTTTATGTTAGATTTTGAAAATTTGTATCAACGTTGAAGTCTTAACATTGAATCAACATTGATAATCAACGTTGATTATATGTTGAAAAGCAGTTGATTCAACATTTATTCAATTATCTATTTTGGAAAGGGGGTGTCATATATAGGAATTATATACTTACTTAAATTTTCAACCGTTTTATTGCATGGTTGCTAAGATGCCTTCAAAATATTGTTGAAAGGATGGCGACCCTCTGATAATACAGATAACTTTCAGAGTACAAAGTAGTAATACTACTCACCGTTTTCTTCATCAGTTTCCTGAGACCTGTGAATAGTCAATTTGATGAGATCAAACATGCGATGGAATCATAATGCCTTCAGCTCAGGTGAGCTTATCATGCATTTCAATTTATATAACTAAATTACTTTGGTACTTACTTAATCATCTTCGTTCCTTGTGGAGCACATTTCTTCTACAGTTGCTCTGTCGAACAATACTGTTCTTTTGCTTCCTTCTACGTCTTTCCAATGTTTTCAAGCTTTTTCTTTCTTGTTTTCCTCCAGTTGTGTAATGGTCACCCTTGTTTTCTTTGACCTTGTGTATTCCAGTCCAGTCCAATGCCTCGCCGATGATGCCGTTTTGGGGCCATGTCCAAGTCTGCCCAAAACGCTGTGATGCTTGTTTCTTGATTTGGAGAGATATTGGTTCTTGGTACGTTTCAGTAGCTGTTCGTTTGATATTGGCCGCATCACATTACAGATGTGTTGAAGTCATTAATTGGTTGGTAAATATTTGGATTTTTGTTGTAGTCCTGCCGCTAATCTTCAGATTTCACATCCGTAGAAAAGAATTCATTAAACATGTAAAATATTGATATGAAATACTTGGATCTTGGTGCTTTCATTTAGTGCACTGGTATTCAAGACTGATTTAAGCATTGCGAAAGCCTGTCGGGCCTTGCTTATTCTGACTTAAATGTCTTCGTCTGAATGATGGACGCTCGGTCAGTAAATTTCTTCCCCCCAGTTCTGATTGGTCCATCTTTTCTAGTCTTTTAGTTTTGAACCCTATTCTCTTTTCAATTCCGTTTAACTTGTTGTTAAATTGTTGTTCCCTTCTCTGGTGTCTTATTATTATTATTAGGACAAGGTGATCGGCAAAATCCAAGTCTTCTTATCTTCTGACCACTGTCCTTGGCCTTGGTTTGTCGAATAACAGCATTATGATCCAGTCTATCACTGTAGGAACATAATAGGTGAGTGAAAGCAGCCTTGTTTCTCTCTAGTTTTAACTTAAAGGAATCACTATCAGTGAGATCTCCCGTGTATGTAACTTGTACTGAAAATTCTTCATAGAGTCTCGATAATATTCACTATCTTCGATCGTATCCCATAGTGTATCATCATTTGCCACATTCCATCTCTAATGGCATGGTCAAATGCATTTAATGCATATTTTAAGTCGATAAAATATATACAAAGATGATTGCCATTCAACAGATTGCTCTGCGATTATTCTTAGGGTTGCAATTCCGTCTCTTCTGTCGGATCTAATGCCTATCTGTCAATTTGAAGACATTTTTTGTACTAGTTCCTAAAACTTGTAACGCTCTCTTCCTTATCCAGGTGACCTGTTTGTTCATCCCCTAAAACTTTATCCATCGTATCTTTCTTCCTATTCAGTATTTCTCTACATAGGATCTTGCTAGCTACTGGCAGCAGGGCTATACCAGTACAGTAAACTGTTTCACTGCAAATTGGGTCTCCCTTTTTGGCAGTGTTACAAGTAGTCTTTTATTCCGTTTTGTTCGTATTATCTTAGCTTCCAAGCTTTTATTAGCTTTTCTGAGCCAAAGGCTCAAAGAGCTTATGCTATGGCCATTTGTTCGATGTGCGTTAACTTTTTAGAATATGGGCCATAACTCAAGAACCCCTTGGCCAATCATTTTCAAACTTGTCACAGGGTATCCTTGGCCCAAGGGCTACCATTTATACCAAAATAAGGGTTGGTACCCTAAAACAAGGGGAAATAATCAGGAAAACAAAACCTAAAGTACTGGTTGCTAAAAAAATATTCTTCTCCAGAACCACCAGGCAGATTTTCACCAAACTTACATACAAGGATCAGGATATGTTGAAAATTAAAAATTGTTCAAGGCATGGCATGGCCTGGGGCAAAGGGCGTTGTCTCAAGGTCACTTCAAATTTGACCTAAATTTACAATTAATAAAAACGTTGATATTTTGCTTACTATTAGGACTAGGATCATCAAATCTTGTAAGTTGATGAATCTTGGGACTTCACATCATGTTAACTCAAAAGTAGGTCACGGTGACCTACTTTTTTAATTTTGCAGGCATTTGTTTTCAAATTGATTTGAAGGCATATTTTGGACACTTTTAGGCCTATGATCATCAAATTTTTTCAGTAGATGCATCTTGGGTCCTTGAACAACGTCAACGTAAAAGCAGGTCACCGTGACCTAATTTTTGAACTTTATGACATCCTTGTTAAAACATTTAATCCCATTATTTAAGACACAAGAGGGTTAGAATCATCAAATCTTGTAAGTTGCTACATCTTGGGACCTTAAAACCTATTTAAGAAAAAGTAGGTCACTGTGACCTACTTTTAGAATTTTGCAGTCATTTGTTTTCAAATTGTTTAATAGGAATATTTTGATAACCTTCAGACCTACGATCATCATACTTGATCGGCAGATTCATCTTAAGACTTTGAAAAACGTTGACCAAAATGTAGGTCACGATGAACTACTTTTGACATTTTATGGCAATATTTAAGTATTTTATGTATTTATTGGCTTAGAATCATCAAACTTTGTCAGTTGATGCATCTTGGGTTTTGGGAAAGTGCCGACCAAAAAGTAGGTCAAAGTGACCTACTTTTGACATTTTATGGCTATAATTAAGTATCTCTGGTACTTATTGGCTTAGAATCATCAAACTTTGTCGGTTAATGTATCTTGGGTTTTCAGAGAGTGACGACCACGGTGACCTACTTTTGACATTTTATGGCTATAATTAAGTATCTCCGGTACCTATTGGCTTAGAATCATTAAACTTTGTCAGTTGATGCATCTTGGGTTTTCGGAAAGTGCCGAGCAAATTATAGGTCACAGTGACCTACTTTTGACATTTAATGGCTATATTTAGGTATCCCAGGTATTTTTATTAGCTTAGAATCATCAAACTTTGTCAGTTGATATATCTTGGGTTTTTGGAGAGTGCCAACGAAAGAGTAGGTCACGGTGACCTACTTTTGACATTTTTTGGCTATAATTAAGTATCTCTGGTACGTATTGGCTTAGAATCATCAAATTTTGTCAGTTGATGCATCTTGGGTTTTCGGAGAGTGACGACTAAAAAGTACGTCACGATGACCTACTTTCGACATGTTATGGCTATATTTAAGTATCTCTGGTACTTAGCGGATAAGAATCATCAAACTTTATTAGTTGATGCCTCTTGGGTTTTCAGAGAATGTCGACCAAAAAGTAGGCCAAGATAACCTACTTTTGAATATTTAAAATACTTACTGGCTTCGAATCTTCAATCTTAGTTATTCTATTAATGCATCTTGAGTCCTCAGAAAACTTCATTCTTAAAGTAGGTCACTGTGACCTTCTCATGGTTTTTTATAGCTTTATTAAAATATCTTCAGTCCTAATTGGCTAAGAATCATCAAATTTTGTCAGTTGATGCAACTTGGGTCTTAGGATACTTAAGATTAGAGGCTTCAAATACAAGTGATATGTTGTACAATTTATCAGAAGAGCGATTCAAAGCCCTTGGGCCTCTTGTTTTAAGTTTAAACAGGTTTTCTCTTATATCTTCTCAATATTTTCAATGCTCTAGGTGGTATATAAGAAAGCCATGAAGGGACATAGGATTTTTTTTTAATGGATAAAAGTAAACCGAGTTCTCGAATTAGACAGTCCGTTCTCTGAGATTGACAATATATTGTAACACATTGCCAATTCGTTTAAACAGATTATCAATTCGTTCCCTCAGCTAACTCAATCCTCGGATTATGATTCATTCTCTCAATTTGAACAATTCGTTCCCTCGGAATTTAAACCATTCCGATGATTTCATGAGTCTTATTTATCTGTACATATCGGATATGGCAATACGTGTTTAATATTATAATAGAATATTGTAGAAGTTTACATCCTTCCTTTCATTACATAT